>NW_027466262.1:200000-265000 GCF_046127955.1 Nelusetta ayraudi
GTGGAATCTTAGTAGACCTTAGACTCACGCTGCTGAGAGTGGCAGAGATCAGCTCTGATGACCGTGGTGCTTGTAAATAAGGCAAATGCACCATCTAGTGGGATGCAGCATGTTTATTCGTGTTGGAGCAATGACAAGTACGACTAACAAAACAAAAGATGCACAGGGTAAAAAAAAAATAATCATAAAGTCAAGCCCAACAAAGATAACAGATGGGCATAACTGTAACATTACATAGTAATGATTACTAGTACTACCAAAATTTCTATATTTTACTTTTCAACTCCAACTTGAACTATTCATCCCCTTTTTTCAGCAGCCATTAAGACAAAAGGATGACACTTATGCATTGCATCAAACTGTGATGCACAAAATAAATTAAATTAAATCAAAACAATAAATAAAGTGTGCATTAAACAGGGGGCAGTGCAATACAGTACAGGACTCAACTGATATAGTGCAGTTAGGCAGTATAGCCTATAACAGCTGTTTAGCATCCATAGTAATCCACAGTCAGTGCCATAATCATCCAGTCAGTGTCATATTCATCCATAGTCAGTATAATATAAATGATATCGCGCAGACCCTCGTCCTCCACCACATTAATTGGCCTGCAAGCCGTAGCCACACCCATTTAGCCCCCGCTGTTGAAAGTTGGCGTGTGGTGGACGCGGCCAGTGGTCTCCGTGCCACACCATCCAACGTGGTTTGCTTTACCTCAGAAGGGGGCAGAGGGCTCTCCGTGTCAGCTGTATGCTTCGCAGACAAGTGAAACGTAAGACTGCTCGTACTCCGGTGGAAACTAAATACAGCTTTACAGGAAATGCATATCACTTTTGTCCTGTCAAGACTGCCATCTGGCAGGGTTTTGAAGTGGAACTTTCCATTTACAATCAACGCCTTATCCATGTTAGTCCTTCCTATTGCTCATCTACGCTCAGTGTCTTTTTCTTTTTTTTTGTTGTGCTTACAAGCCGGCTGCAAGCGTGTGACTGTGTGCTGTGAGTCAATTCATTTCCCGTTTCCACAATCTACGGAGCGGCCAAAGGTTCAAAAAGCACCGTGTGCGTTAATCGCGCGATAAAAAAATTTGAATTATTGCCTTCGGCGCGAAACAACCAGCAAACGCGAATAAGAATGTTGACATTTGGAGAGAGGATGAGACCGGGGTGATGCTTTCTCTTCTAAAAGAGATGGACATATTAAAATAACGCGCAACGGAGACCTTTTCAAAAAGGGTAGCGCAGCAAATGCAGGGCTCCGGCTTTGCGCAGCCCTGAACAAATACGTATTCCTTCGTATTTATATTTCTACCTTTTCGTTCACATTTTTTATAAGTTAGAAGAATTCTAACTTTGTAAATAAAAGCACAGCAAAGAGATGTTTTTCTGATTTGTTTTTATTTCGATAATTTCGCTGTTATTCTGCTGGAAACGGCACAAGCTTCCTCCACGGTCGGCACTTTAATGAGCGTGTGTATAACTGAAGACACCGTTCCTTTGCAAAACCTGTACACAAACTCTCCCACCAGTCTGCGCAGAACCGGCATCCAACAAGAACGAGAGTTTGGGGTCCGTGGCGACGGCACAAAGCGTAGCATCGAAGACATTGTGTTGTTGTAGCCCTCCAACAGTAAACAATGTTCTTGTCTCATGGTTATCTTTTAAGATAACCATGAGCACAAGAAATAGGGTACAGCTTATCTGCAAAGTAAGTAACACGTACATTATGAACTATCATTCTATATCATAATGATGTAATATGTCAACCGAAAGCAGCTGACCAGCTGAAAAGGCTCACTCCACCCCCTACTGTTGGGAGGAGGACACGTTCCCGTCAGTAATTCAAATTTCTCAGCTGCATGTATAGGGGGACAAGGTGAGAACTCCGATTGGACGAGAAAACCAAATTATTGCTTAGTCCGATTAAGCTCTGCATGTAAACGCACTGATTACACCTGCGCCAGAGTGCAGAGTGAAAGCAGCTCTTTTAAAAACAAGCGCAGGCTGGAGTCAGCACTCTGTCCTCTGGCGTGTCCACGCTGAGAACTCTGTCCTTCGCAGTTCTTAGCATTTCGGCTAGCAATCCCAGAGCGGGCTGGGCCATAAGCACAGCCGGAGGAGGAACCCTGCCGGGTGCCCGTTCATCGGGAGGTGGCGCTGTGTGTGCGTGATCGTTGTGCATTCACCGCTTGGCTGTTAAAGCCGCAGCCCCCCCTCCTCCTCTGGCGCTCGGCGGGGAGGCTGCCTTGCAGTTGAACACCGGTGCGCCGAGACGGGTACTGGAAGGACGCTGGTCTCAACCCCCTGCCTGGGTGCAGTCGCTCCGTCTTCCTCTGTTTTCTCCATTCCCCTCTGTTACTGTTGCGGCGGCGATGTCCTCGCAATCAATTGCCGCACCAGTCTAGCCGGGTAACAGCGGTGTCACCACCACAACGCGGACACTTTTCCTTTGATTTTGGTTTATTTGGTTTAGACAATTCAGTTTGTCTGTTTCTTTTGTTAGCGTAACCACTTTCTTTGGTTGGTTTTCTTTTCTTTGTTTTGTTGTGAAATTTTGGTGAAACTTTGGGTTTTCTATTGAGTAGCGATTTTGTTATAGTTTGATTTCCTTTTTTAGTTCATTAATATCTTGTTCCCCAGTGATCGTTACCTTTTTGTTTTGGGTTTTGGTCGTGTGTGTGTGTGTGTGTGTGTGTGTGTGTGTGTGTGTGTGTGTGTGTGTGTGTGTGTGTGTGTGTGTGTGTGTGTGTGTGTGTGTGTGTGTGTGTGTGTGTGTGTGCGCGCGCGCGAAGAATAAATAAAAGTTTTCCTATCGTTCTAACTGTTTAACGCTTGCCTGGGTGTCTCAAGGTATTAGTATGTTAATTTTGTTCTCTTTTCTTTAGGACAGGAGTTGGCGTAGCGTGAATTTTGGTTTGTAGTGATTCCCTTAGCTTTGTTTATTCCCTTTTTTGAGTTTTCTTTGGTTTCTTTGGCCCTGTTCCCCTTATTTTCTTATGTTGAACAGTCTTTTTGGTATGGTACTTATTTCCTTGACACTCAGGCAGCTCAACCTGGTCTATTTTAAATTGTTGTCAAATAAAGCTGTTTCATTGGAAGTCCGTCTCGTCCTCTTAAATTTCAAAGCGTAACGAACCTGTGTTGCCCGTGGAATTTTATTATAGTTTATTTCCTGGGGTGCAACTCCCCAGGTGGCGTTGTCAGGCAACCGCCCCCCCCCCCAATTTTCCTTTATACCCACCTTTATACCCACTCAGAATTGTCTCCACCTCCACCAGACCCTCCCCCTCGCCACATCTAGTCTTTTTTTGATAGGCTGCCCTCGCTATTAACCTCCCTCTCATCACAGCTTTAATTGTGTCCCACAGTATGGAAGTGTCTAACTGGACTATCTATGTTCTCCTCCATAGCGCATTTAATCTCTTTCTTAACCTCCTCCAGTGTTTTTGGATTATTTAGCATACACACATTTAATCTCCAAAGTGTGTTTTTCTTCCTCTTATTTAGACAAATAATAAGGTAATTAATACTGTGTCAGTACAAGTCAGTCATTCCTATTTTACATTCCTCTATTCTGTATCTGTCTGTAATGTTAATAAAAAAAATAGTCCTCTGTAACGGGTGGAGGTCCCTCCAAACATCAAACATCCCGAGTTCGGCTAGAGAGACGTTGACAAGTTTCGACAGGCGGGTCTGACTTCTGTTGCCATTAGTTGTGTCGAGTTTAGCTTTTAAATCATGTTGAAATCCCCTGCACATATTAGGATTCCTTCACTTTCCACAGCTATGATCTCAAACAGTGATTTCAAAAAGCACTTGTCCAACCCTGGACCAAAGTAACTGAGTTATCATCCAATTTCCCTTTGACTATGACATATCTCCCTTCTTTGTCATTTATTTTTTTAACAACTTCAAAACTGATAGAATTAGAGATTAATATTGTGACACCTCTCTTTGGGCCTTTCCTGAACAAGCTAAAAAAAACATTTCTATATCCAAATCTTTTCAGTGTGTCGTGCTCTTGTTGAGAGAGATGTGTTTCCTGTAGATCAGGCATGGCCAAACTACGGCGTGTCTCTGTCCGGCCCGCGTGAAGGCAGTCAAAAATCTAACCTAACTTTGAAATGACACTTGAACCTGCAATGAGTATTTTAGTCGTTCTAAATGAGTCCAACGTTAGAAAAAAAGGAGCGACCCGGACTTCCCACAGTCTCTTTTCTATTAACATGGGAATTCAATTTTAATAATTTGTCAACTAAAAATACCGGTCATACTAGAACATCCCTACCAGCTTTCTTCCCTGTATTCTCTGAATTTAATCAAAGAATCTTTGAAACTCTTGTAGCTTTTCTCTGGCTCGTGTCGCTGCTGATGCGTAGCCCCTCCAGGATCCCTCCTTGCACTGCCACTCCGTCGTAGTGCGGGGCACCGAGTGCCGCAGGCCCCTCCGCACCCGTCGCCACCGCCGTCTTCTCCGCCAGGCCGCGTCTCGCCAATTCCTCCTTTACCTCCTCTGCGCTGTTGTAGGTTCGAGTTCCCGTATCCCAGTGGGTCCTCATCTTGGTGAATGGCGTCTGGAAGCGGATGCCCTTCTCCTTCAGGATTCTTTTAGCAGTGTTGTACTCCTTTCTCTTTTGGACCATCTCTGTCGCGTAATCGTGATGGAATGACGGTACTTTATTCCCCAGTTCTATTTTCTTTGTCCATAGCTCTCTCAGGACCCTCTCTTTGGTAGTAAATTCCAGAAAGTTAACAATGATGGGTCTCGGTTGGGCACCGTCCGCTGGTTTCTGTGCAAATGAGCGGTGTGCTCTCTGAATTTGGAAATTAAAATCTGCTGGCAGGTGCAGTTCGCTTTTCAGCAGGTCTTCCACAAACTTGGCCACAGATTCTCCCTCCTCTCCTTCAGTGACTCCATAGATACGTAGGTTGTTTCTCCTCGGCCTGGACTCCAGGTCAGTTAACTTGTCCTGAAGAGCTTTTTGTTCTGTGATATGACCAGAGCGTCATTAGCTTCCTGTGCCCAACGTTCTAGCTTTTCAATCCGTGACTCAGCCTCGTTGATCTTGACGGTCTGGAGCTCCTGTTCGGTGATGACTTTCGCAAGTTGTTGATTTATTTCGTGTTTGAAGTCGTCCAAGTCTTTTTCCACGTCGTTCCTCAGTGTTTCTCCAAACGTGCGAAGGACTTCTTTTGATTCCGTTTTTAAATCCCGTATCTCCTTGCTAATAATTTCTATGTCCGAGCCCTTTTTCGCGTCGTTAGTCACGAGGAGTTTGTTTCGCCATCTCCCTCTGTTTCAGAGCAAGCTGGTAGTTCCGCCATATTGTCTGTTACCGTGTTTCTCTTTTGGTTGAATCAAGTTTTCCTTCCCATTCCAACGTTCCCCTGATCACTTTGTAGTTAATATGATATCTGACAATAGTCATTCAAGTTTTCGGGGAGTTTTTACCCTAGACGGTCGAGAGCCCTGGTGTCGCGCAGTCTACCGCTTTATGGCCAAACCAGAAGTCCCTTCCCTCTAGCCTTTTCAAGGGGGAGGTGGCTAGACTCGGCTCTTGTGGGACGAGAAGCAGAAGGCCTGTCCGATCGGGGGGGAAGATGAGATGACATTTTTGTGGGTCAACACAAACTCATCTGCGAGGACAGCAGCCTTGGACAATGACGACACTTTCTGTTCATTCAAGAACATTACCACCTTCTCTGGCAAAGAGTCTTTAAAATCTTCTAAAAGAACGAGCTCACGGAGTGACTCAAAGTCATTTTTGACATCATTAGCTGCACACCATTTATCAAAGAGGTTGCTTTTCTCCCATGCAAACTCGACAAAGGTTTGACCACTAGATTTTCTATGGTTCCTAAATTTTTGCCGGTAGGGCTCAGGAACAAGCTCATAAGCAGGAAAAATTGCTTCCTTTCCAACATCATATTGCAGGCTGTCTTCTAAGAAAAGAGCAGACACCAACTCCTGTGCTTTTCCCACCCGCTTGCATTGGAGAAGGACAGGCCACATGTCTCTTGGCCAGTTGAGTGGCGAAGCTATTCGCTCCAAGGCACTGAAGTATGAATTCTGTACCTACCTACAACCCCCCCTTCTGTGGCCCGCCGACTCGATGCAGGTCTGTCATGTGGCCCGTTGCTAAAAAAGTTTGCCCACCCTCTATACAGACAGTGAGTTGGAGCAAGCTCGTAAGCACTACTTCCAGATGGCCCGCACTGCCAGTGAGGGGAAATGTGTCATGTTCAAAGAGCTGAGATGCAGGCTGGTGAGAAACACTGTCACCAGCATGATTTCTATCTTGAGAGCCAGTCAGCAAGGAGAGGGGGTCCGGTACCCTTCTAAGCATGAAGTCACTGCAATGGCTAAAAGACTAGTGGAGTATTATCCCATGCTGAAGGATTAAGACAAAACAATGAAACATGTTAGTGATTATATTATTTTGCGCACTTTTTGTGAAAAAAGTGTGAAGATTTTGAAGCGTGTGGTTATTTTTGGCTGATACTTTTTTTTATCTGTGCATGTTCACTTTCCATCTTTATTTGTTCTTTCAATGAGTGAAATTTTATTTACCACAGGCGAGCACTTACAAGAATCTTCACAAGAGATTCACCAGAGAGGGGCCACAAGAAGAAAAGGCATCGCATTGACTTCTCAGCAAGTGACCAAGAAGAAGATCATGATGCAGACTCAATTGGTGGATCAACAATTATTTTGTGTCACACACCAGGGCGCAGTTCTGATAATGGCCACACTTCACGTAAGTAGAAACATGTCCATTTTAATAATAATGATAATGTATGAAAGCTAGGCAATGTTATGATAGTTTTGGATATCATGATATATCACAGGCATTTTTACATTTGAATTGTCATCTGATATATTTTGATGCTCCAAACAATTTCATCCATTTGACTGATTTACTGATTTGTCTCCTCCATTTCATCAGCCAAAGATGGTCTGACAGCACAGGCCAGACATTATCAGACCCTGCAGGAGCTGTACAAGAAACCAAAACCCAACCAAGATGCTGTCTCCCAAATTCTTGACCTGCAGTTTCAAGCAAGAAGATCCTTCATCGATAGTGATGTTCTGAAAGAACAGGACAAGGCCAACAAAGATCCTGGATGCATATCCATGTGTCAAAGATCTTTATCATGTAAGTGATTAACTTGTTTTGGTTTATGATGAAAAGCAAGCATTTTTGCAGATTTTAACATTGACTTGCATTATAGGCGATGAATGAGCTGCGGCGCATTCTGGATAAGGGCAACAGAAAATTCATTGATGAACTAAAAAAAGAGATGGGAAGACTTCTGCACCAATGTGTAATTTTATGGTGTTTGGAAAAAAAAATGAAGTGATGAAGCCACGCATAACGCTGGTTGTAGTTCAGTAGAGTCATTTTGCTGTGTCTCTAATTGACTGTGTAGCTGTTTACTTGGACATAGGATGGTTTATGTTGCGCTGAATGAATAGATGCAGAATGGTAATACTCTTCATGCTGAAAAAATAAGATTTTTTTGTGATCAACACAAACCTAATAAGACTCATTTTTAGGAAGACTAACTTTGAACTCAAAGTTGATTTGTTCTATTCCAGTGGAATATTCCATCGCGCTGCTCAGGGCACTCCCCACACTCTTTCTTTCACCAAGTCCACCACCGAAGAAGCTGGGACATGCCAGTGAGGCACTGCTTCATGTCATTCAGGTGAAAGTTTGTTCGCATTTTCTCAAATTCAACACTTCATAGTTCCATGCATGGATGTGGCGTTTCCTTCTTCTATTTCTTTAGCCAACAGAAGATCCCACAATGTACTCGCAGAAGAGGTCTTTCTGCACCCCTGTGTTGCTGTTTGATGGGACCCGCTGTCTCATCTGTCTTGGAGCCACTCCCGCCACCACGCTTGCCAAGGAAGACTTGAGTGACGGTCTGCTTCATCTGATGGATTACTACTATGCCCTGCACCTCACATATCCAAAAGTGTGTGGCAACCCTTCTCTCTGTCATTCAGACAGAAGTGCTACAGGACACTATCCATGAGTGAGACACCACAGCCTCATACAAAAAAGACCATGGCAGAATGGAAAGATTTTATTGGGGAGTAGAGCTGTGTACTAGGCATAGGTAGTGATACACTCCCCTAAACATGTTATCAGTGGTGATAGGAACACAACACTATATGCTGTCCCCATACTGTTTTTGTTTTTTTTGTGTAACTGAGTGTCAGGGAATCTGAATCAGTATTCAATAATGATGACGGTGAATATTGTAACAATTGTTACTTGCGTTCTAGAAATGATTGCTTGAGGTTGTTTTAAGATGCAATGCCTTTGTGACGTTTTTATTACAAGGCAGTGAAGGCACTGTCAGCAATTTAAGTGAATAAATAGTTGTTGACAATATTAATTCTGTTTGATTAATTATTTTTTGGGGGGGGGGAGTGGGCGTAGGGGGGGGTGGATGCTTTGTCTCATTTTGAGAAAAAAAAAGCTCATATTGTGAACACTTAAATTAAGAAGAATTGCACTGTTAGTAGGTCTGGTTTTAAGATCTTTTCATTCAAATTAAGAAAGAAGCAAACGTGAAAAAAGAATTGAGAAGCTAGTATCAAGTTTATTTGACTTAGTACAGTCCTTGGAATGAGTGCTTTACTGTTTATTTCAAGAGTTTTTCCATTCTTCAAATGCCTAGATATAGCGTCTTATTTTAAGAAATCTTACCAAGTCTAAATATCTTACTGCATTGGCAGATAATTTGACTTGTTTCTAGCCTGTTCTTTCTCAATTTAAGTGTTTGTTTCTTAGATATAATTTCCAGTGTGTGGACACCGAGGGGAGCTCTAGAATTGGCTCATTCAACCAACCAACGAGCCAATCAGCAGTGGCGTCACAGGCCCTCCTCCTTCTTTGTTCTCTCTCTCACTTTGACTTCTGCACTGGACAGCCAGGTTTGTGGAGGGAAGGTTGGAACAAAGTAAGGACGGGGTACCCCATACATTCATGTACGTAGAGTCACTAAGTCTTAAACTCACCAGGTTTGTATCGCATAACGATAGCCCTAATGCCACACAAGTCTATGAGGGTCCAAGGTCAACTTTGTCCGAGAGACATGGGGCCACTTTCAGGTTCATCAGGATCCTTCAGGACACACCCACGCCAAATTTGGGGCTTCGAGCCCATGAGGAACCCCAAAACCCTCACTCTAATTCCAGCCTTATCGCTAACCCTAATGACAAGTCTATGAGGGTCAAAGGTCAACTTTGTCCTAGAGACATGGGGCCACTTGCTTTTTCATCAGCAGCCCCCAAGAAGCGCACACGCCAAATTTGGGGCTTCTAGTTCTTGAGGAACCCCAAAACCCTAACCCTAGTTTCAGCCTTATCGTTAACCCTAATTCAATGCAAGTCCATGGAGGTCAAAGGTCAAATTTGTCCCAGAGACATTGGGCCACTTTCAGGTTCATCAGGATCCTCCAGGACACACCCATGCCAAATTTGGGGCTTCTAGCCCATGAGGAACCCCGAAACCCTCACTCTAATTCCAGCCTTATCGCTAAACCCTAATGCAGTGCAAGTCTATGAAGGTCAAAGCTCAACTTTGTCCGAGAGACATCAAGTGTTTTTTTCATGAATCATTCATAAATGTTAAGAGTTTGCTTTGTGGCGAATTCACAATAAAAATACATTGACACTGTCAAAGATGGACTCAAGCACTATTATTGAACTATACTGTATTTTTTGAGTGATGTGCTTTTGACAAGCGCTGCGCACAGGAGGCCCATTTGTTTTTGTTTTTTTGAAGGGGGCCCAAAATTCCTGGCGGCGCCCCTGAGCGGGCATCTCCAGCACCAAGGCAGTGGAGCTGCCGGCCACGAAAGAAGAATTAACCAGTCCATTGAAACCATTTGTTTGGTCTAGTGAGTGGCAACAGTCCTTTGAGGATCTTAAGTGCCTTCTCAGCTGTAACCCTGTCCTGTCTGCTCCAAATTTTTCCTCATTGGCTAGAAGCCCCAAATCTAGCGTGGACGCTTCTTGGGGGCTCCTGATGAAAAAGCAAGTGGCCCCATGTCTCTAGGACAAAGTTGAAAATTCACCCCATAGACTTGCATTGAATTAGGGTTAACAATAAGGCTGAAACTAGGGTTAGGGTTAGGCTTAGCTGAAATTAGGGTTAGGGTTTCGGGGTTCCTCAAGTACTAGAAGCCCCAAATTTGGCGTGGGCGCTTCTTGGGGGCTCCTGATGAAAAAGCAAGTGGCCCCAAGTCTCTATGACATAGTTGAAAATTCACCCCATAGACTTGCATTGAATTAGGGTTAACAATAAGGCTGAAACTAGGGTTAGGGTTAGGGTTAGCTGAAATTAGGGTTAGGGTTTCGGGGTTCCTCAAGTACTAGAAGCCCCAAATTTGGCGTGGGTGCTTCTTGGGGGCTCCTGATGAAAAAGCAAGTGGCCCCATATCTGTAGGACAAAGTTGAAATTTCACACCATAGACTTGTATGGCATTAGGGTTAGGGTCCAAGAGTACACATACACATTTTCTTTTGCTTTATTGATTTAAGCTCATCGTCTCCAGCTGCAAAGGTACAGAAAGCTTTCTGTGTTTTGATGTCGTGTGTGAGAAAACATCACTTTTTTCTGTAAACTTGTGTTATCATTGTCCTTCATTGAAAATGACACAATCTTTCATTTCATTGTTCAGATGCCGAACACCAAGGCATTCCGTCGCTCTCTGGCCATGAAACGACGCCTGGAGCAAAAACGGGATTGGACACCTTTTCCACCTCGGAAGGACTTTGAACGTCGTGAGTACTTCCACGTTCATGATTTCATGTTCTGCCTGTGTTGTTATGTTGTATTCCAAAAAAATCTTACAAAAACATATTTAGATTTTTCTTTTTTGTCAATTTACACAGGGCGCGGTACTGGTCAGCGACCTGGGTGCGAAGATGGCCCGTTTTGCTCCTGACTGACAAAACAGTGCAAGTTCGTTCTTAAGGCCCAGCAACCAGACAAGAAGGTATGGGTCGTGATTTTGTCAAGCCACGAGTTTCTTTATGTTTTTGTTCTGGTGGTGGGAGACTCACATCTCTGTCCACTTGTGGATGGTTTTGTGTTCCCGCCCCGGGCAACAACCTTGAACACGGGCTTGTAACAGACTCCGCCCAGGATTTTGCTGCGCTACTGGCAACTGTGTTGGACCGCTGGCCCAAAGTTTGTTTATCTGCTGTGACAAACAAATTTGAACACATGAATGTCATCGCCACTTTGTTTTATCAATATCAAGTAATTCCATGATCCATAGTTCAATAACAAGAATATTCATGAATTTATTTTGCATTTTTATGTTTGTTTGGGTTTTTTTTTTTTTTATACAACTATTTTGTAGGTGTTTGTGCTTGACTTTCCACCTCGCCTGACTGTCAAGCCAGAACTACAAACAGCGCTACGTCAAGTATATCATCGTGTTGCTGCACGCATGGGTGTGTAAAATACATATTTTTGTTGTATTTTTTTCTCTTCAGTGACACTGTGCTAACAGATATTTCTTAGAATTGTGTGATTACATAATTGATTATGTGACACTTCTTCCAGGTTTAACATTTGTGTATATGGCCGATCACCTCCCCCTTCGTCAGCTGTACATGGTGGTGTTATGATGGTGTAAGTTTTGCCTTCTTCAGCCTTACTTGCTCTTCATTTGATATGACAAATATGTGTTAACATGTTGTTTTCTGTTTAGGTGCACCTCAGGACTGATTTTGGTGGAGCGTCTGCATGCTGCATGCTCCATCAGCTCGCACCCCCTTCACCTAGGCCAGCGGTGTTGTGCCACAACCAATCATCGCCCAGGGTGTCTCCCAGAGTGGTTGTGACAGGTCCTGTCCACATGCCAGTGTATGGACCCGCTCCTGAATGGACTCTTGTTGGACAGGAGGTTGAGGTAACCTGTTCATCCCTCTTTCCCCCCCCCCCCCAATCGTGTATTTGTCAAACTGTGCAACTTTTTATTTTAAAAATGAACACTTATCCTAAGTTGACTCTGATTTCCTCTCCTCTTTTTTTTATAGACAGTACCAACAGCTGTTGAGACTGCATTTCACACAGACATCCCGTCCAATCCCGTGTGGTTCAGTGAGGCTAAGGCTTAATCTCTCCTGTCCTGTTTGTGGGGGCGCTAATCCCGTAAGAGTCAAGTAGGCGTAAGCAGCGGCCGGTGAATAAGACGAGTTAACAACGGAAGAGCACATGCAAGAACGGCGGAAAATACCAACAACGGAAAACAAATCAAAGACCCACCCGCAAGTTACCACTCTAAAGTATGGACCCACTTTGGCTTTTACGAGACGGATGACGGGAGGAAACTTCATAAAGAATATGCAATCTGCAACAACTGTTTTGCGAAGGTAAAATACAATGGCAACACTACAAATCTGCAGAGCTGCCTCGTTCGCTATCACCCGTCCCTTTTTTCCCAGAATTGTTTTCTTTTTTCACCACCTGTCCCGGGAAAGATAAAATCTCTCCCGGGACACAATTTGTCCCGTTTTTTATGGAAAATGACAAAACCTCATTTAATTTCCGTCTGTGGTCTAGATAGGGTTGCCAACCCTCCCGTAAAATACGCGATTGTCCCATATTTGGCAACTAAAAAGCCTGTCCCGTAATGAACTGATGGGGGACGCACTTCACTTTGTCCCGTATATTTTGGGGACGCGTTTATTTATTTATTTATTTTGTCTACATCATTTTTTTTTTTATTGATTTTCAGAATCGGGGCAGTGAAAGGATTTTTTTCCCTCTCTCATCTTCCCGTCGGTTTGTATATCCCAAGTCCCCAAGTTGCGATAAGACAATTTGCTACCTACTTTACATTACCAGAAAGCACTGTCCTTGTTTACATGAAAGTTATTAATGTTCATGCACTTTAATATGTTTGCTTGTGCAGTGCACGTTTGTTTGTACATTATACAAAGTTTTGGAATAAATGCAAGATCACAGGCATTTTCCTTTTTATGGGTATTTTTTTCTTTTTCAGTCACATATTGTGACGACCCTGTCTCTATATAACTTGTTGTGGCTCCCAGCTGTTTTCCCATTTCTAGGTAGCGGTGGATGTGGGTGTGGCATCTTCCGATTAGGACACCTGTGCCGATGCCCCCCGCAGGATAAAAGGCCGACTGCGTGTGCCGCTCGGTCTCTTCCCCATTCTCCATCCAGCAGCCATGGGCGTCTGGCCGACTCTCAGCTTCTTCTGTTCTGTTTTGCACCTGACAACACCCCACATCCTATTATTCACTCATCCACACTTACATTACTGATGAATACTGACAAACACACACCATATATTTCATTATTTTGCTTACAATTATCTATTTTGTTATAATAAACCTTTTTATTAATTGCAATCTGCAGTGTCCCTTCCGTTATTGTCATAACTCTTGAGCCGGGTTATGACAATATCGTCTGCAAAATTTCGAAGATATCGAAGATATCGTGTGTCGTGATGTTGTCATTATCGTGGGCCAAATATCGTCACAGTATCGAATCGTGGGTTAGCCGTATCGCCCCACCCCTATTATCAACACAAGATCACATATGTACAGTACATGTACAGTTTAATTAGTGTGTTACTTTGTTTATGAATTCATTTCTTTATGTTCTTCCAGATGTCCAGCCTGAGACGTCGATCAGCACGCATTGCCTCAAAAACCAAAACAAACAAGTGACATGTTGGTATTTGGGATATGTGTATTTCATTGTGTGCATCTTTGTGATAGGACAATAAATGCAGTTCTTTAAACGTTACTTTGTGTCCTTGTATTTGCAGGTGTGGGCAGCACGTTCAACTGTCCACATGACTGAGTCTGCCTCCAGCAATGTCACAGCAGTGCAGCAGGTTTGTACTTATTCATTTCCACTTCATCACCTGTGTGTGTTTTCTAGGCTTTACACCGATCTTATCGGCTGTATCGGATCGGCCGATATTTGGCATTTTTTGAAACGTTCATGATCGGGCGTCATGTCATGAATCTCCGATCAATGACGTCATGGTCGTGTTGAAACTTTTTTAATCTGTCTCATTTCCTCCAAAGTAGTTTCACAGCATCGACATGTTTATTTGTTTGTATCCGAGAGCTAATGATTCATGATTCAAAAACCTTCATTTTCGTCTTCGTGCCTCTTCCTGTTTTGAGTACTGTCGCTATGTGACGGACAATAAAGTTTCTTTGAATCTTCACGACAGCAACATCCATGGGTGACACAAACAAACGTGTCGGGAGTGTGGAAGTTTTTCAAAGTGAGAGAAACAGACATAGCACAAGCTATCTGCAATATATGCAACGCTATAGTACCTAGCGGGGGAATTTTGGCAAAAAATTTCAACACCACAAATTTAATCAGGCACTTGGAAAAGATACACACGGAGGAGCATGTCGAGTTCAAGAAACGCAGCGCGGAGAAAGAAAAAGAAAAGCAAACTCTGAAACGGATGCTAAAGCAAACAACTTTAGACGGCGCTCGTGAGAAGGCAAGGGGTGTACAGAAACAAGTATTTATTGCCCCTAACGTGATCTGATTTTTTAAACTCACTGATCGGTGATTGGTACAAAAATCGTGATCATGTAAAGCCTAGTGTTTTCCTTTCTATGTTTATTGGCATAAAATCACATCTTTCTTATTTTAATCAGGTGGAGGCGACGCCACAGATGACCAGAGCTGTGCCGTGGTTCCTGTGGCTCCCGTGGTTGCCAGCACCAAGCCAGAGGAGGCCAGCACCGTCCAGGAGGCAACACAGAAGATCAACTAAGCTAAGGAGGCTTTTCTTTCTTCTTCTGTTGCCTCTGACTGCTCTGCTCGTTCTACGCCTCGCACATGTGATTTGTGATCCATCATCAGTTAGTACTAGTGAAGATGCAGTGGCAGATCATGGCACTGGTATTAGATTAGCCAAGGTTCTGCATGGTTCTTTTCATCAAGGCGAAACCGGTCACGGTTTAAAATTCCAGCACCAGCTGGCAACAGTGAGTCACTTCAGAAGAGCAAAACTCCTCACTTTGACATGGATAATTCTGACGTAGAGTTTGTCAGTGCTGTGACCAAAGAAGAGTGTAACTTCTCTCCCCTTGATGTTGATGTTTGTTTAGACCTTTGCAAAAACTTGAAGATTCATTTGGACCGTGCAAGTTTTCCAATTTCTGATTGCAATGGCCCATTAGGTTCGCCGTGTACAAATGAGAATGTAGAGGCTGATGGAAACTGCTTCTTCAGAGCCATCAGTCAAGCTGTGACTGGTTTATAGACACAGAAGTGGAAATTCAGGTTGCAGCAGATTGTTTACGATTAGATGTGTACACTTTTATCGATGGTCATGGGTTGAAGTGCAGCTCTTGCAAGAAACAATTCTCACATTGTATATATTTATGGATGTATTTGTTTTATATGGAAGCAGTTACCATAATCCAAATTAAAATAAGAATATAATAACAGAAATGCTTTTTCATTTTAAGAACGAAGCTGCATTATTTGACTCATAATTAAAATGGTTAATAAGTCATTCAATCTGCATTTTCATTTTCTTCTTCAAGACTGCTCATTCTTGTACTTAATTCAAATGAAGGAAAACACATTTGAGATTTAATTTTCAAAACATGCACCAGCAAAGAGTTACCAAAATTCAATATGAAATGTAAATTTCAAAAATGAAAAAGCAATAGCAGAATGCTTTTTCATTTTAAGAACAATGCTGCATTATTTGCCTCATAATTAAAATCATTAATAAATATTCCTATATGCATTTTCATTTTCTTATTCGTGTCGCACCTTTTATGACACAATCAAAAAGAAAACTGAGGGCATTGCTTTTTAATTTTCGTGGTCCTGCCCTGCACAAGAGTTACCACAACTCGAAAACGAAATCGCAATCGCAATCTCAAAGTAAGCGCGCTGCGCAGGAAAGTGACGTCAGCAGCTCTCCACCTGTGGGTATGGCGGTATTTGCCATTGTTACTTTTCACGTCATTGAAGTTGCCGGTAAACGAGATTTAAATCGCCGAAAAACGTGGACCACTGACGGATCTCGTTGGTCGGACAGATTTGAGCATGGCGCACATTGACACAATTGTTCAAACCCTGCTGGATTTAGCTTCCCAGGTGGAGTTGAATAGTGTATCTGAATCTGATGCTCGGGACCGAGTTGAGCAGGTATTCTGCCGTCCCAGATACGGACGCAAACAAGGTTGCCCTAGCCAACCTGTTGTCAGTTATGGAACACCTTGATGCACCAGCACAACATCAAAGCTAAAGCTATTTGTTACATGGGTGGAGTAACAGCTGTTCGGCGTCGGCCACCAGTCCATCCGTCGCAGGATGCGATGCAACGGATCATTGCTTCCGTTCGGCGTCGGCCACCAGTCCATCCGACGAAGGATGCGAAGCAACAGATCAATCCGTCGACTGGTGGCAGATGCTGGTGCGAGATCTGTCAGTGGTCCACGTTTTTCGCCGATTTAAATCTCGATTACCGGCAACTTCAATGACGTGAAAGAAGTAACGATTGCAAAGTGGTGTCATACCGCCATACCTTTTTTTTCTTTTCTTTTCTTTTTAAATAATAAAAAAAAAAAATATATATATATATACATATATATCTTTATTACATTCACAAACATTAGAATTTACACATAACAGGAGGCAAATGACACTTGGCGTCATACCGCCATACCCACAGGTGGAGAGCTGCTGACGTCACTTTCCTGCGCCGCGCGCTTACTTTGAGATTGCGATTTCGTTTTCGAGTTGTGGTAACTCTTGTGCAGGGCAGGACCACGAAAATTAAAAAGCAATGCCCTCAGTTTTCTTTTTGATTGTGTCATAAAATAAAATACGACACGAATAAGAAAATGAAAATGCATATAAGAATATTTATTAATGATTTTAATTATGAGTCAAATAATGCAGCTTTGTTCTTAAAATGAAAAAGCATTCTGCTATTGCTTTTTCATTTTTGAATTTTACATTTCATATTGAATTTTGGTAACTCTTTGCTGGTGCATGTTTTGAAAATTAAATCTCAAATGTGTTTTCCTTCATTTGAATTAAGTACAAGAATGAGCAGTCTTGAAGAAGAAAATGAAAATGCAGATTGAATGACTTATTAACCATTTTAATTATGAGTCCAATAATGCAGCTTCGTTCTTAAAATTTAAAAGCATTTCTGCTAGTGCATTTTTATTTGGATTATGGTAACTATCTGCTTCCATAGTTACACCTGTGTTACAGAATAGTAAATGCTTCAGCAGAGTTTTATGAGGGTGTTTTTTTTTTTGTTGTTGAAAGTGAAAATGTTGTTTTGAAAATGACTGCTTACAGGTCCATCTGTTTACTCGAACCAAGCATTCAGAACGAGTTGTCCAACACCGGTTTAATTTTTCAGGAATTGTTGACTTTAAAGAATCACGTTAATGTTCATTAATTCATGGAAGTGAAGAATAATTAAAGTAAATCTTAAAGTAACCTTGTGTTTCTGTGTTTCTCAATGTTTCAACAACTTTGTTCTGAACATAGTTAAGTTCTTTCACATGGCTACTTTTATTTAACAGCTCTTTGCACACACGACCTTCAGGTCAAAAAGTAAATTCAGTAAATAGCATCACCATAAGGATTGCGTAATAACAGAAACAAAGGAGTGCAGTAAATAACCAATATCCCTGTGTATTTTTAAAAGGAACACTAGAGATTTAACAAGACACAAAATAACAGGAGGTTCACAACAATTTAGTGTCCATTCTCTGGATAGGGTCAGGGGGAGGCGCACTGCAGTGGAATAAGTGTCCATCCTGTGGAGAGGGTCGGGTGGTTTAGAGAGATGCAGTGATGGCCTCTCTTAGGTGCAAATACAAGTTCACAGCCTGATACGGATCTGTTGGTGGAGCAAGATGGGACTCAGCCATAAAGATGATACAGAGTTCATAAATATCTGGATTACATGGTACAGCCAGCCGAAAGACACATTCATTTTTGCACAGTTGAATGTGTTCATCTTCAACAGGGGAGAGAAAATCTGTTGTTCGGTAAAGTTCAGGAACAGCATGCGTCACATTAGGCCGACCGCTGGCGACGTTCAGGTTTCTTGATGGCCTGATGTTGTGTGCATTCCACACCTGTGCAGTGTCATCCAACTCATCCTGTAGAAAATGTATACATTTAGGAAGAGCTGTGCCAGCAGAACATAAATAAAACACTAAATTACAGCATTCACACATGAGCAACCCCACCCTCTCCCTCCCTCCCTGTCTCTGTTCACCCCCCCCTTCTTTCTCCCCATCTCTTATCCTCTCTATTTCTACCCTTCTGTTCCATCTCTCTCCCCTCCCATCTCTGTTCCTTTCCCTTTGCTACCCCTTCTCTTTAGCATTCTTTTTCCTTTCCTCCCGTCTCTGTCTGTCTGTCTTCCCAACACCCCCTTTCCCGTTTCTGTCCTCCCTCCCCTCTCTCTCACTCACATACACATGCGCACAAAATGAAAATAAAACATTATTCATGAACTCACCTGTATGGAGGCCCATACAACAAAACTGCAGGAGACTTTTGTCCAGAAACTCGCCATCAAAATGCCCGTTGTCTCTGAGGTCTGATAACAAGGCTAACCAGAACTCCATGCGCTGGCCACGCAGGAAACCCCACCAATATTCAGTTCTTTGATTGGCGGTGCTGGCCCCCTCCAAGTAACTATCGAGGGTGTCGTCTGGTTGAACAGGGACGAGGATACGCTGGAAGCCTCTAATATGGCCATTTTCGGTTCCAAGGTCGCCTCGAACAACTCTAGGGCACCCCCCAAAACGCTGTACCGCTTCTATGTAGCACCCTCCAATTACTTTTGGGTCACTACTTGTTGTGCAAGCATTGAGCCAGATTATTTTTCTTGAAAAGCCATCGATACATCCATTCACACAAATACCATATGGCTTCAGTTCATCATCTGAGTCCAGGTGCCAGATGAAGTTGAGAAGTTTGAGAAGTAATTCCTCCGTCTGAGACGCCCCGCTTGCCTTAATGACACTCCTCTTGGATCCAGCTCCTTCAAAACCAAACGCACAGACTCTTTTCTCACACGCAGTCCATTTTCTCTGCATTTAGCATACATCCACCTGTACCCGTGAAGCTGCCCGGGGGAATGTAGCTGGTTGCTAATGGATTCAAACAGGATCGCCAGGTCGGAATAGGCTTTGCGTGGCACGAGTCCCCTTGGAATGTACAGCTGCATCCCACTCTAGACTCATCAAACCCGACAAAGAAAACAAATCCTGAGTCACTAAATATTAAGAAGATGATTAAAAGGATTGGTATGTTTGATGTATGGAGGGATTTTCATCCATCCACTAAACAATTGACTTTTTACTCTCACCCTCATTCAGTTTACTCGAGGATCGATTATTTCTTTATGTTCAGAACAGACAGACACAGGGTTTTAGATTGTAGAATTGGTGTTAGCGACATATCAGATCACTCAGGTGTATATGTGAAAATAAATGTAGGTGTCCCACACAAAAACACTATTTGGAGACTCAACACCTCCCTATTAAATTACACCTGATTTGAAGATTACATTAGGAAAGAAATTAAGGAATATACAGACCTTAACGGTAGCACAGTGACGTCACAGAGTATTTTATGGGATGCTGGAAAAGCAGTATTGCGTGGGAAGATTATAAGTTGGGCATCACAAAGGAAAAAAGAAAAACTTAAACACCTTAACGACTTGACAAGTAAATTAGACTCACTGGAACGGAAGCATGTAGAGACTAACGACCCCACCTTATTGGAACAAATAACCGTAGTAAAATCAGAACTAAATAAGAAACTGAACGACCAGGAGGAACTTACACTTAAGTATATCAAACAAACCCACTATGAAAATGGACCCCGTGCTAAAAAACTCTTAGCCTGGAGACTTAAAAAACAACAGTCTGGAAGATCCATATATAAAGTAAAGGACCCGGTCACCAACCAGATGTGTTATAAGCCAGAAGCAATACATAAGTCTTTTGAATCATACTACAGGAATTTATACACTCAACCCGAATTAGCAGAAGCAGTAACAATCAATCAATTTTTTGAAATCCCTAGACCTGCCATCTGTTGTCACAGAACAAAATAAGTGCTTAACTACAGAGATTACAAATGCAGAGGTCGACAAGGCAATTTCTAAACTGAAAACAAGCAAAGCAGCCGGGGGAGATGGACTACCAGCAGAATGGTATAAGACTTTTAGGGACTCTGTGACCCCACTGCTATTTATTAAATTGTTTTAACTATGTCTTAAAAGGTGGCGAGACCCCACCATCTTGGAAACAGGCCATATTATCTGTAATACTGAAACCAGGGAAAGATAGGACAGATTGCAGCTCATACAGACCTATCTCAGTTTTAAACACTGATTATAAAATTTTCACTTCAATTATTGTCAACACACTAGAAAATATTATCCCTAACCTAATTGACACGGACCAGACAGGTTTTGTTAAAAATAGACAAACACAAGACAATGTTAGGCGAGCTATACATCTGTTCCATATAATGAGCAAAGGAAACACAATGTCCTTAGCAATTAGCTTTGACACAGAAAAAGCTTTTGACTCTGTTCTATGGGAATTTTTATACCTGGTCCTGCAACGTTTTGGCTTTAACAATACAGTTATAAAATGTTTAAAATTCACCTGTGGCCTGGATCAGAATAAATGGCAGTCTTTCAGGTACAATCCGTTTGGAGAGGGGTTGCTGACAGGGCTGCCCACTGAGCCCCATCTTGTTTGCTCTATTTATAGAGCTACTTGTTCAAAAGATTAGGGAAGACCCAGAAATCACGGGAATACTATTCAAGGGGAAAGAATATAAGACATGTTTATATGCAGATGACATCCTGGTGACTTTATCCGACCCGGATACCAGTCTCCCTAAATTAATGCCCTCCTTCGACCAATGTGGTTCATATTCGGGATACAAATTGAACATAGAGAAAACTCAAACTCTTACTTTGAATTACATACCTCAAGAAAACATACGTAAGTCCTTTAAATTTAAATGGAAAACCAGATTTTTGAAATACCTAGGTCTTCATATTCCCAAGACCCCCAAAGATTTATATAGTGTAAACTACGGTAGCATCACAACCAAAATTAAAAATGATCTGGACAGTTGGACCCCCTAGTACTTGATTTTTACAACCGAATAGATACTTAAAAAATGGTTATTTTACCACAATTGTTATTTCTACTCCAATCGCTACCTGTAGAAATACCCAATAAGAAATTCAGTGAATGGAATCATTTCTAGATTCATATGGCAGAACAAGAAACCAAGGGTACGCTACAAAACATTACACTTAACAGGGAGGGATGTCACTCCCATGCTTGGAGGACTACTATAAAGCAGCACAACTGCAGTATATAGTCTACTGGTGCAGGGCGGGTTACGATGCAAAATGGAAGGAGCTAGAATTTGACCAACTAGATATCCCACTTCAATCTCTGCTGGGTGACAAAGCTTTCAAGACTATATACTCTAATAATCTATGTGATGTTATAAAAACTCCCCTAAATATTTGGTACAAAGAGATGAGCAAAGCACACCTGGAAAAAAAATCTCGGTTATTAAGATGGGTCGAACATGATAGAGTATTCTTGTGTTATTCTTTACCTTGGTTTATATTGTATGATCACTAGTAGCACGTGTAAACTGTTATAATCCTACGCTAACATATACGCATCGTATTTCACTTTGTTTTATGGCCTGCCACTGATGTGCTCATCCTCTCCCTGTACAGGATATGAGCTGTGAAATCGGTCAACTATCGTATAGTCGTTGGTTTGTCTCTCTCTGTTCTCCTCCCTGTTCTTTGCTTATCTTATCCCCTCCCAGTCCTGTGTATAAGAGACCTTCTTCCTCCTTCCCACCTCGCACTCGCACTCCCATTTTACTGCGTTTTGTGCCTCGGAGCTCCGATCCCTTTTTTTATTGTTTGTTCATTAAATTACTTATTATCCCAGTATTCCTGCATCTGCATCTTCGCTCTTTTCCACAACAATTTGGCGTCACGAACAGGATTGCTGGAGACCCGTCAGTGGAACTCTGGGACGTTGAGGGCCCGGGACCAGGAACGGAGGAAACTCCTCGTTCCCCCTCTACCTCGAACCAAGCATTCAGAGATGAGAGGATCGGCGTCTAAGAGTGGATCTGATCGGCTTCACGTCTATCCAAGCGAACCTGGAAAGGAAGTGCTGATTCAGAGATCGGGTGAGAAGTAATTGTTCTTGTCTCAGACATATCAGTGACCAGTGGGTTGTTTTCCTTGTCGTCTACGAACGGTCCCGGGGCAGGACGGAGCGCATACGTTAACCGTGCCTGTCAGGTCGGTGTTGATTCTGAATCAACACTGAAATTCCCGCTCCACAAGTGAGCCGGAAGCTTCTGGTAGGTAAACTACCAGAGGGGTGAGTTTTTTCTCCACCTTTTTGCTCCAGAGTAAGAAAAAGGGGTGCACGGGGACGCCTGTGTATTTTCTGACTTGGAATTTTGTGAAAACTTAGTGAAAAGTCAGAGTAATAAGTCTAGCTAGACAGTGCTGGGGAAGAACCAGAGCAAAGTGGCTGCTGCTGTTCCCCAGGGGGGACCAATTGTGGACGACATGAGGAAAAAATATGGTCCAGATTGTCTTGACATGTTGGGAATTTGGGTTGAAAAGTATGATTTCCCAGCAGGGGGATCACTGAGTTTGGAGGAATTGAGAAACCTCCAGGATAAATTGAAGATAGCAGAGGGAAAGGTTACAAAAAAGAAAAAAAAAAACAAATATGCAATTCAGATCATTAAAGATCATGAAAGGTGTTTTTCATTTTGGAAAACTGAAGCAGAAGTCAGGGACAGGAAACAAGTAAACAAACGTGTGAACAGCGCTGGGCGCTGGAGCACAGGGGTGACAGAGATAACGGCAGAGGGTGCACACACTCACACACACTCCCCAGAGGAGGGAGAAAAGGAGCCGCTCACACACGAGCATTCAAATGCACCAAATCGTCTGTATCCTTCTCTTACAGGCCCGAGGGACCCTCTCCTGGACATGCCTGTCTTCCCTCCTCCCGCCTGCCCTCATCCAACAAAGCTACCACCGTACAACCCTGCGCACTCCAGCACCGACGCCGCAGCGTCGCCACGTTCATCAGGACTGCCGTCAACCAAACGGCCAGCCTCATCACTGCTTTCAGACAAGGGCTGCTCCCCCAGATCGCCAAAGCAGTTAACAGAAGCTGCTGCGTGGGGATTGAAGATGCCCGGCTGACAGAGGTCCGACGTCATGCAGTGCACGCTGAGAGGCTTCTGCAGGAGGCCAGCGATGCAGAGGACAAGAAGATAAAGCGTGCCTCCCTCACCATGATGAAGCACCTCAGTGACACGGCGAGACGGCCCTACAGGAACAACGACAACCGACGAAGGGCGACTAGCGGAGACAGAGGCGAAAAGGGGGCGTGCCACATCTGCGGCCGAATGGGTCACTGGGCCAGAGAATGCCCTGACAAAGGAAGACACCGCGGGCAGAACCATGCCCACCGCAGCCAAGAGAGTGATCGCGAGGGCCGGAAAAGAGGATCCAACTTAGAGCAGCTGAGGGGGGAGAGTGGAGTGCGGGACACGGCATGGACCCGGCGAGACGGACCCTCGGCCTACAGCGTCTTCGCAGGGAAGTGATGCACACACACACATGCAACACGCTTCTTGCAATGAAGAAATGCTTGCTGTCCCCTCTAACTTCCCTTTCCCCTGCAGACACGTACACTGATTCATATTCTGATGTTGATTATTCGGAAACGTATACTGATTTACATGTTGATGATGATTTTTCTTCTGACAATGATTTAGGTTCGACTGATTGCTCTCAGCCTGACGGTGAGACATGCATTGACACTGACACAGTGTTCGAGGTTGATTTACGTGACCAAATTTTGAGCACCATTGACAGGTTTAGAGCGTCGTCACGTGCCGCCTCCTCCCACATACACGTTGTATAAAGAAGCTGTTTTTGAGAAACTGCCGCGGGTCACTTTTAGAATTATGGGTAAAAATATCACGTTCCTAGCCGATAGCGGAGCAACATTGTCGCTCCTTCGTGCAGAAGAACTTCCCCAGTGTAAAAAAAAAAAGTGGGAGATATGTTTATTCTGTCGGAGCAGCTGGAACGAAGAAGAGAGAGCCTCTCACCACTCCACTTACTTGTATTGACTACGGCGACGAGACATGCACATCACAAAACCAAATTAAACACAGCTTTGTATTGTCAGAAGTGTGTCCGATGAATTTGTTGGGAAGAGATTTGCTTCCAGCCATGGGCATGAATCTCATCTCCACCCCCGACGGGTTGATTGTTGCCAGGTCGTTATCTTCCTCGACCTTGGCTCAAATTCCTAAGCCTCTCTTGCATGTCTATCAGTGGTTGCTTCCCCTCGAGGCCCCTGAAGAATTGATAGTGGCGGCTAACGATAAGGTGCCGGGTGATGCTCACTTCATGAAAGCTCCCAATTTGCACTGCACAGCCAGTGCAACTCGTGAAAGAAACAGTGTGTTTGAGAGTCAGTTTTTTCTTTCTTTTTTTTTTTTTTCCAAGCGTGAATGATGAGCTCTTTGTTTCTACGTTGTTTTGGGGCCCCCAACGATGCGTTGCCTCTGTTTCACTCACACCAGAGCAGAGTGCATTTCTTTTTTTTCTGTCCGTGGGTCTACCCCACACATTTCACTTTCCAAGAGTCCAGGCGATGAGTGGAAGGACCTAGGTCCGTTTTTGACAAAATGCCTGTCGACCAAAGACTGGCACCGAAAGGAGCGGGGACATTTTTACTCCCCCACCCTGAATGTGCATAAGACTGATTTTCCACTGGAAACACAGGCTCTTCGCTGTCTGCACCTGACAGAGACACATGACAGCGAGCGCCACAACACGAGTTTTGCATGTTTCACTGACAGATCGCAGCTGCCCGAGGAACTGAGTGAGGTTCCCTCCTCACTGTGGGCTGCTCACAAATACGATGTGGGACTGATCAAAGGTGCCGAACCGGTGAAGATCACACCCAAAAGTGATATTCAGCCCAACCAGCCGCAATATCCTCTGAAGCCAGAAGCTGTTGAAGGGATCACTCCTGTTTTTGATTCTCTTCTCGAAGCAGGTGTCATTGTCCCATGCCCCGACTCGCCAGTGCGCACGCCCATGTTCCCTGTAAAAAAGGCCAGAGTTCCTCCTCAACGTGATGACTGGAGGTTTGTTCAACATTTGAGAGCGGTTAACGCTGCTGTCCACGCCAGGGCACCGAACGTGCCCAACCCACACACGACTGCATAGCAGAGCTAGACACAATTTTCTCCCCCCGACCTGACCTGACCTGACGAACCCCTTGCTAATGCTGATTTTGTTTTCTACGCAGATGGTTCAGCATTCTGGGACGACAAAGGCGCCAACAGAGTTGGTTACGCAGTTGTCTCCGACTCGGAGGTCATCTGTTCTGACTCCCTTCCATGTCACCTCTCAGCACAAGGGGCAGAGCTGGTTGCGCTAACTGAAGCGTGTAAATTTGCAGAGGGCAAGTCTGTCACAATCTACACAGACTCCCGTTATACGTTTGGTGTCGTTCATGACTTTGGGGCACTGTGGAAATGCAGGGACTTCCTCAAGTCAGACGGGAAGCCGGTGTTAAATCATGTGCTTATTGCTGACCTCTTGCGAGCCATACTTTTGCCCTCCAAAATAGCAGTGTGTAAATGTTCTGCTCACACTAACCTTCGTGACCCTGTTTCCCAGGGCAACGCCAGAGCTGACGCGGCAGCAAAGTCCGCTGCGAGGCAGCCTGCACCCTCGTCAGCCCCGATGATGACAGCCTCATTTGAGGAGGCTGATGCATCACTGGCTGAAATGCAGTCCCTCGCCACAGCGAAGGAGAAGGCCGCTTGGCGCTCCGCCGGCGCATGCTGGGACCACGTTACTGACATTTGGGTGGGACCAAACGGTAACCCGTGTCTGCCAAAACATTTATTTTCACATTTCGCTAAATTGACGCACGGTTTAGACCATGTGTCAAAAGGGGGGATGTTGGAATTAATTAATCAATTTTGGTTCACTAGAGGGTTTTCAGTCGTAGCACAGAAGCATTGTGAAGCGTGTTTAATCTGCCAGTGGAGTTGTTACAACACCTCAGTTATTGCTTTTGCCACTTCGATCTCCAGCTGTGTATCGGGGAGCCCCTTCACATTTAGGCCATCCATGTTCAGCACAAACTCTTCTCACATTTCTTGCAGAGGAACCTCTTGTCCTGCCACTTTCCAGCGATGTCCGCTCAGAAACTTGTGAGGATGCCTTGCCTTGTCTTGCCATGTGAAAAATGATTTCCGAGTAGGGTTCCAGAGACATTTCCAATGAACAATTAGCTTTTCTCCTACAACCAGTGAGCAAATCTGCAGCGCTCTGCCTGAGTCAACACGAGCCTCTAACTTGCTGATCTCGTACCTCCCTCCAAAGACCAGGGTAAAACGCACTGTTTTTTGTCTTTGTGTTTTAGTGATTTTATTTTTTGTTCTTCAAACTATAAAAATAGAATCAAGCCATTTTCAAATTTTCTTGTATTTAATATCACACAGTTAAAAGGAAAAATGTCTCATATTTCATATTTGTTTTTTTTTCATTGTAAAACGAAAAACAAATTAGCGTCCGTTTTTGTTTTTTCAATCCAATGACCAAAACATACTCGGACCATAATGGACTTATTGGTGATTTTATTTATGAGTCAAATAATGCAGCCACGTTCTTAAAATGAAAAAGCATTTCTGCTGTTGCTTTTTCATTTGGATTATGGTAACTGTCTGCTTCCACACTCCAGTGGTTCTGCACATTAGTATAAATAGAGTGATTCTCTATCATGACATCACAGGACGGCGGCACACTGACTCATTCCATGAACCTGGACACTGATGATCCAGACTTTGGACCAGATGAGCCAACAGGCCACAGTGGAAACGGGTCAGAACATGGGACTGGCTGCTGAAAGTATACAGGTAGGTGGCGCTGTCATCCCAAGTTGTGTGGTGTGGAGGATCGGGGCCAAAGTTCCAGATGCTCACAGATGTGACTGTGGATTCAGGAGGAGTGTTTGAAGGCTGGACTCCCAACAGTGATTGACTGCTGAGGACCTCTCAATCACAATCAGGTGATGTAGATGTTGAAGGAGTCTTCACTGACACAGACTTAGTTGGATAAAAACTGGTTTATTTGCAAAGAAGTCAGAAGTCAGACAGGCACCTAGAAAGCCTGGGGATGTCTCTGGGCCAGATGTGAGCAACTCTGATGATCCTTTGTTCACATCCCCTCTTATACCCTCAGTAACCAGGGAGGAAGATGCTGGGAGGGAAGGAGGATGTATGCATTCCATAATTGCGTCCCCCTATGGCCATCTGGTTTTAATTTGGTGACCGTGGGCAACGATAAGACCATATACGGAAACAGACGCCCTTATGGAAGGTGTGCAGCAGATGTACTGCTGACCTCACATCAGGCCATATACATTAGGTCAAATGCTGTCATATGCATAGATTCAGATACTACACCGGGATTGTGGTTGTTTTCTTCTTCTTTTTTTGCACTTCACTTTCTTTGCAGGTGTGTCACGTGTGAGTGGGGTGTTCCTTGTTTTCTTTGGTTCCTCCCCCGTTTGGCCCCCTCATTGGTAAGCCTCAGTTTCTACACCAAGAATAAGGAGCTCAGTAGCTCTGTTTTAAGTGTTGGTCTGTTTGTTCCTTTTATTTTTAAATGTTGAATAAAAGTTGGTTTGATATTTTAAACATTCTGAACCACGTCTCCTACTCCTTCCTCGTAGAACTTACCTGTGTGCCTAATTATTACTTTTGTGTTTAGTAGAACTCCCTGGGTGAAATTCCCAGGGTGGCGTTGTCGGTTCCTTTTCATTTTGTTAAATTCCCAATATTAAATCTTGCTTTATCAGATAGCCATAACCACTCTCATCGCCACAGGATATTTGAGTCAACTGAGTCAAACTGTCGTGTCTACTTCCCAGTCTCAATAAAAATGTTCACTACTGCTTTGTGTGAGCTTCTTAAATGGAGGTTTGTCTGGGTGTTTCCCTTTTTAGAAGCAAGCCACATATATTGTGTCTTTCCACCACAAGACATTGGCTTTTGTCACTGTCTTCGTCGTATTGGGAAAAAGCAGCATATCGGATTTTCCCGCCGCGAGTCGCTCGTCAACATACTGCTGTGAAAGAGGGGTGACGTCACAGAAAGCGAGGTGCATTTAGGTGATGCTGCGTAAAACTAAAAGATTTTCCTGGGCAAATATTCATTTGACAGACGTAAACGAAGTGAAATATGACTTCAATTTAAGTTTGTTTTAGTTTGTTTTTTTAAACACACAAAAAAGTTTGAGTTAGTTATCGTTTTTGAAAAAAGTTCTTGACTTCTACTTTAGAGATATTGATGACAAGTTGTTGTATATAAACGGTGTGACTATGTGGTTCGGCAAGCGGTGGTGCTGTCTGTACATAGCTTAGCAAACGGCTAGCGCTAGCACCCCCTTTCAATGCCAGAGTTAAAAGATCCACACGGAGTGTTATGACCCACGGGTGGGTCTAGGTGCCTCTATCTTTGTGTCTGTGTGTGAGAGAGAGAGTGGATGACGCCTTGCAGGTGCAGTCCCAGATGTCGGCTGCTGATTGGACGCGCCACGGCTGAGAAGGAGGAGCAGTCGAGCCAGCCTGACGGTCATCCCTCCTCCGCTCCCAACTCTGCAGTTAGTCCCTTCTAAAACGGTGTTAGAGCACGCAGCCGTAGGTAGTGATGGCCGATCGAGGCTTTGTTGAAGCTTCGACACTCGTTTCAAAAAATGGTTCATTACTCGAGGCTTCAATGACACAGTGCTCGAGGAGGTCATCTAGTGCTCAATAAAATGAAGTGCAATGGAAACGTGTTCATTGTTTCATAGGTTGTTTGGGATTTGATTCGCCATGCATTCTTGTTGGACAACACTACATGCTTGTATGGTTCAATGCTGACACAATAAAATAAAAATGAAAAATAAAGACAATGTCTCTTTTTTGGCACGACTGATTGTAGTAGACTATAGCTCTTATACTTAGCCTGACAGTTTGTGCAATGAATTATATTATATCCTAAAACAGGACTAAATAGCCCATAGTTTAAAAATATGTTCAATAGTAAGTGTTCAGTGGGTCAGATGTCAAATGTGATCTATTTAAAATGTAGAATAGATGAGCTAAATAACACATATATAATACACATTGATGGGAATTGAACCGTCGCCTCAGTCTTGCAAGTCCAAGATTGTCATAATGTACCACAAACCCAAATCACACTCCCTTTTTTTCATCTAAGCTGTTTGAGTAGCGTTAGCACACCGTGATTCCTCATCAACTACAGGCCTACACTTCAAATAATTATGAGAAAAATCCAACGTAAAGAGAGCACTTCCATTAGGAAATAGTCAACATGAAATTTCGTCTTCTACTGACACCTGCTGGTCAAATTGAATCGTTGCAAATATTGTGAAGAAGTTGTCATCTAATTCTAATCCTAAACAATATGGCCATTCCAAGTCAAGTATTAAGACAATTAATCAGGTCTGTACTGCTTGATTGAACACATTCATCCCGTTCCAGTGCACTAAAACCCACTTCCCTTCAGGACCGTGTCAGCGAAGCCAAAACTTCCTTGAGTGACATTGTTTCCCAGCATGCAATGCGAGCTAGCAATTCACAATACTATTTCATCACAAACATGGATGTAAAAAATAAAAAGGGAAAAAGGGAAAAATGAAACTTCAGGAACATCCATTGCAATACAAGCAGAACTGGGCCGAAGTTTTATATTATGTACACCATAATACAGCCTTCTGGTGGACAAGCCATACTATTTAACACGTGTCCTCCAATGGTACTTCCGTGGGTGGAAGCTCATCGTAGAGATAACGTGCTGTTTGCGCGTCACTCCACCGGGCCCTTGCAAGGGATCTGCAGGGTGTGTGAGTATATGAAAATATGGGTCAATGTAGTCAGTCGGAACAAGAGAAGCTTGCTGGCGAAAATAATGCACTACAAGTGGATGTCACACTTTTTTTTTTGTTTTGTATGAGCATTTAAAAAAAACAACAACATAATAATAATATGGATTCTGACCATGTATGTTTTGGAGTTCAATGAAAGAGGTTAATATATATATGTACATATATATATATATATATATATATATATACATACATATATATGTATATATATATAGTCAGCTGCTTTCAGTTGACATATTAAATCTATTATGATATGGAACGATAGTTCATAATGTACGTGTTACTTGCTTTGCAGATAAGGTGTACCCTATTTCTTGTGTTCCTGGTTATCTTAAAAGGCAGACAAGAACGTTGTTTGCTGTTGGAGGGCTACAACAACACTTCGATGCTACGCTTTGTGCCGTCGCTACGGACCCCAAACTCTCGTTCTTTTTGGATTTGGGTTCGGAGCAGACTGGTGGGAGAGTTTGTGTACAGGTTTTGCAAAGGAACGGTGTCTTCAGTTATACACACGCTCATTAAAGTGCCGACCGTGGAGGAAGCTCGTGCCACTGCACGCCGTTTCTAGCAGAATAACAGCGAAATTACCAAAATAAAAACAAATCAGAAAAACATGTCTTTGCTGTGCTTTTATTTACAAAGTTAAAATTCTTCTAACTTACAAAAAATGTGGACGAAAAGGTAGAAATATAAATACGAAGGAATACGTATTTGTTCAGGGGTGCGCAAAGCCAGAGCCCTGCATTTGCTGCGCTACCCTTTTTAAAATGGTCTCCGTTGCGCGTTATTTGAATATGTCCATCTCTTTTAGAAGAGAAAGCATCGCCCCGGTCTCATCCTCTCTCCAAATGTCAACATTCTTATTCGCGTTTGCCAGGTTGTTTCGCGCCGTCTGTTTTGTTAGACGACGTAGTTGTGCGGTCATGAGTTGCGAGAGCGAGGCGTGGCGCATGCGCACTCACATTGTCCAGTTAATAGTCCGATTAAGGCGTATACATGGCAGAGAAATTAGAATTCCAATCGCATTATCTGGGTGTCTCAGTCGGGGTTCTCCGATTCCAATCGGAGTTCTCAAACTCCAATCATAATCGGAGTAAGGTGTTTACACGCACGTGAGTTCTCTGATCATAATCGGACTAAGGCAATAATTCGATTTTCTCTAGTGCCATGTAAACGCACTGAATGTAGTGGTTCAGACCAGACGCGAACAGGCGCGCGGCTCGTGCCATTCATTTCAATGGAAGTGGAAGCGCCACGAAGCGGAGCGCCGACGAATTTCGCAAGCGAGGCTCCAACTGGTTCACACCAGACGCGAACAGCTCCGCGACGGTCGACAAGCGCTTCTGCTCAGCTGCAGTCTTTTTTTCACTCCCACTTGAGCTTCTTTTTTTTTTCTTTAAAAAAAATTAAATAAAAAAAATCATTTTCATCATCACCCCCCCTCGCCCCGTAGCCAGCCCGCTCCGTAGCTTACTTTTGTGTGTGTGTGTGTGTGTGTGTGTGTGTGTGTAAATAAATAGAAACACACACTCAGGTGTCCATCTTAAGACAAGACCTCTTTCATAATGATCATTGACCGGCATCTCTAGGATCAAACAGACGTATTTTGATCAAGTCTTCCTCTGTGTGTGTGTGTGTGTGTGTGTGTGTGTGTGTGTGTGTGTGTGTGTGTGTGTGTGTGTGTGTGTGAGTGTGTGTGTGTGTGTGTGTTTAATGTCTCTCACACTCTGATACAATGTACTGACAAATATAACATACAAATATGATCTATGATCGAATTTATCATTCGTTTTTTATTTTGAAATTAGTTTATTTTGAAAATTCACCGGATTTTCTCGTTTTTATTGAGCGACTTCCTGTACTGTAGACGAAGATCGCTCGCGGCTCGCGCACGAAATAGAGCAGACGCCGAAACAACAAATGCATGCCGCGAGCCATGCAACCACCACATTGATTAACGTGGGCGCCGAATGGAAGCGCTCGGCGGCGCTTCGCTTCCACGTCCAGTGAACTAACGTTAAATGCAAACGCGATCCGCGAGGGGAGCCGCGCGCCTGTTCGCGTCTGGTGTGAACTACTACATTGATTAACATGGGCGCCCTCGGCGCTTCGTGGCACTTCGTGGCGCTTCCGCGTCCAGTGTGAACCGGGCGTTACGTTGCTCGGAAAAATGTGTCGCCTGAGCCTCCGCCCCCTCCGTGCCCATTGGCGGAGGGAGGGCTCATTGAAAAAAAATAAATAAATAAAAATCGGTGTTCCTTCGGCGCACCTGGGAAACTCTGAAATTATGAATAACTTAAGCTCGTTTTTGTCCCATTTGCCTGCATCAGCCCGTCATGATATTGTTAAATTAATTGAGAGCCACTCACTATTGTTTTCTGACCACCCCCGCCGTACGTCAGTTTTGCACCATGACATAGAAGTAGAGGGACATGCCACAACTAAGCAAGCACGCACACAGAGTCATTATTGGGAAGTTAAGAAAAAAGCTTTGGTTCTCCTTCTGACAGTGCCCATCTTGATGTTAATTTGGGGTCAGGTTTTTATAGACCATAATGCCCTCGTAGATGTGGTGGTCTCTGCTCCTGCAAGACTTCAATCTCCAGATTTGCCACAGGAAGGGGGGGTTGATAATGTGTTGGCAGATGCGTTTTCACCTGTACATGTGGACTAGCTGCGGAATTCTTATTTCGGGGGAACTGAGGTTTTTCTTGTTTAGTTTTGTTTGTAGGTATGTTAATAGGGTTTAGTTCTTAGGCGAGGGGGTGTTATGACCCACAGGTGGGTCTAGGTGCCTCTATCTTTGTGTCTGTGTGTGTCTGTGTGTGAGAGTGGATGACGCCTTGCAGGTGCGGTCCTGGATGTCGGCTGCTGATTGGACGCGCCACGGCTGAGAAGGAGGAGCAGTCGAGCCAGCCTGACGGTCATCCCTCCTCCGCTCCCAACTCTGCAGTTAGTCACTTCTGAAATGGTGTTAGAGCACACAGCCGTAGGGGTGGGCTGCCATTTTCTTTGTCCCCTCTTTTCTCCTGTTTAATAAGTATGTAGGGAGGTTAGCCTTTCTGTATTTGGGTTCTCTTTCTTTCTTTAGTTAGTTCTTAAGGCGAGCTAGTTGGAGTTTGGTTTATTATTTTGGCCTGGGCCCACCCTGAAGCCTTTGCTGCCCACCGGTTAAGTTGTTTTGTTTATTTCATTTACTGATTAATAAAATGTTTTTTGTTGAAACTGCCAACTGCAGTGAAAAATTAATGAGGCTTGGGAGTGGGGGAAGGTGTCCCACACGTTGTGTCTCGGTCCCCCTCGACGGGACGTAACACGGAGTTTTCGCCGTGACAGCAGGTTGAGCTCCTACCGTGTTACAGGTGACGTCGTCACGTTAGCCTGTTCCATCCCTGCTAAATTCTTTAAAGAACTACCGTTAGTAAACTTTTAAATTATAATATACTCTACACTAATTGTAATTTCCTGCCCGTGGTTCTATATTGCAACAGTTGATGGCTCATATCAGCAGATAAGCAGCAACAATCTGGGCATTGCGGGTGACTCATAAATATGTAATTTCTTATTAATTAGCCCATAAGTGTCGTACACCAGTGTGACACCAAATGCTTGTTGCTGACAGCAGTGAAGAAATGACACTCTAGTGGTTCTGCACATTAGTATAAATAGAGTGATTCTCTATCATTACATCACAGGACGGCGGCACTCTGACAGATTCCATGAACCTGGACACTGATGATCCAGACTCCGGTCCAGATGACACAACAGGCCACAGTGGAAATGGGTCAGTGCATGGACTGGCTGCTGAAAGGATACAGGTAGGTGGCGCTGTCATCCCAAGTTGTGTGGTGTGGAGGATCAGGGCCAAAGTTCCAGATGCTCACAGATGTGACTGTGGATTCAGGAGGAGTGTTTGAAGGCTGGACTCCCAACAGTGATTGGCTGCTGAGGACCTCTCAATCACAATCAGGTTTTTTAGTGGCTGTGAGATTGAAAGTGAGTGAACATCATTAAATAAAGAGCTCCTGCAGGGTCCCAATTTGACAAGTACACTGCTAGGTGTGCTGCTTCGTTTTCGCCAAGGCCCTGTAGCATTCATGACTGACACTGAGGGAACGTTTCATCAAGTAAGAGTTTCCAACCAGGATGTAAACTTCTTACGCTTCCTCTGGTGGCCAGATGGGGACATTACAAAGGACCTACAAGAGCACAGGATGCTGGTCCACATCTTTGGGGCAGTGTCATCCCCAAGCTGTGCTTCATTCGACGACAATCAGCATGACTTCCCAGCCGAGGTTATAAACACTGTTTGTCAAAATTTCTACGTGGATGATTGTCTAAAGGCCGTCAGCACGGTGGAACAAGCTATACATCTGTACCAGCAGCTAACAGACCTGTGCGGTAGAGGTGGATTTAAGCTCAATAAGTGGGTGAGCAATCATCGCTCGGTGCTGGCCGCCAAACTCCAACAAAGGAACTCATCTATAACAAATCTACAACCTTGTAAGGGCAAAACCTACTTGTTTTAATTCTGATTAATAAACTAAAGCTTATTCGATTATCATGATGTTGTTTTTTTAAACGCTCATACAAAACAAAAAAAGTGGAGGGAGAGTAGTCTGAATCGGGTTCTGGAGCATTGCTCTACCTCATCCATCGCACTCATGAGCGTCACATCCACTTGTAGTGCATAATTTCCGCCAGCAAGCTTCACCTGTGATGACTGCCCACGTTGACCCATTTTTTCTGTTCACTCGCTAAACCGTATCAGGTGATACCCTGCAAGTGTAACGATTGGCTCTTGTCTTAGACCTTCCCCGAGGTGGTTGGTGGGGTGACACACACAGCACATGACCTCTATGATGAGCTTCCACCTGTGGAATTTACATAGGAAGAGACGGATTAAATAGCTTGGCCACTAGAAGGCTGTATTATGGTGTACATAATATAAAACTTCGGCCCAGTTCTGCTTGTATTGCAGTGGTTGGTGTTCCTGAAGTTTCATTTTTCGTCCCTGTTTATTTTTTACATTCATGTTTGTGATGGAATAGTATTGTGAATCGCTAGCTTGCATTGCATGCTGGGAAACAGCGTCACTCAAGGAAGTTTTGGCTTCGCTGACACGGTCCTGAAGGGAAGTGGGTTTTAGTGCACTGGAACGGGATGAATGTGTTCAATCAAGCAGTACAAACCTGATTAATTGTCTTAATACTTGACTTGGAATGGCCATATTGTTTAGGATTAGAATTAGATGACAACTTCTTCACAATATTTGCAACTATTCAATTTGACCAGCAGGTGTCAGTAGAAGATTTGAAGAAATTTCATGTTGACTATTTCCTAATGGAAGTGCTCTCTTTACGTTGGATTTTTCTCATAATTATTTGAAGTGTAGGCCTGTATCTGCACACAATTTGGAATTCGTCCCAGTGCCCTGAGCTGTAAATTTGGACGGTGTAAAATGAAAATGGCCATCTGCAGCAGAATGAAAGTGAGATTGCATTGTCCAGGTAGGAGGACAGCAGTCAGTCATGTTTCACCTCCAGTCAACACGCAGTGGTTCACATGAAGGTCCAAGAGGCCTACAGACCTACACTGAGTCTGGACGTGGCAGTACAGTTGGATCATTGTCTTTGTTGTGTTGTTTGGTCATTGTGATCCAATGTAATGTGAGAGAAGGACGAGTGCAGTTATATTGGAGTGAGTTTTTTAGAGTGTAATAGAAGTTAGAATGCAGAGTCTTTTTTTATGAAATGTTCTATCACCTGGCATCCATCCATCCATCCATCCATCCATCCATCCATCCATCTTCTACTGCCGTATCCGGAGTCAGGTCTCGGGGGCAGCAGCCTCAGCACAGACCCCCAGACTTCCCTGGACCCAGTCACCTCCTCCAGCTCCTCCAGTGGGACCCCAAGGCTTCCCAGTCCAGCCCAGAGACCTGGTCGGCACCACTCTGACTCCCTGCTGCTCAGGTGAGGCTTCAAAGATCTGGCTGCACCTGATTGGACGGTCGTGGAGGATCTCCTTGGTCTTCTTGGTTTCCAGCTGTTTGACCTCATGCTCTCTGTTGACCTCCTCACTCAGTCCCTCAGTGATGTAGAGCTCAGTGTAGATGCTGTTGAGGAGAGTTTGACTTCCTGCTTCTTCACCTTCAGTCACACGTTCACATCTCCTCTCCAGACTGATCTTCTGCTGCTGTAGAAGCTCCTGCAGACCACCAACCTCTTGAGCTGAGAGAAGTTTGGAGAAGAAAACATCAGTGTGACAGTGTGAGCATCATTTTCTGTCCACGACTTGAAGCTGAAAGCATCCAAACTCCATTTTTCAGCTGATGTGGTGAAGCTGCTGTTGTCTGACTGTTTGCTCTAAATGTCCTCCAGTGGATCTTCTCACTGGAGGTCCTGACCACGGTTATAATAGTTAACGAAAACGAACAAAATAACGAAAACTTAAATTGAAAAAAACAATTGTCACGTTGCCAGGGGTTAGGATTTTGGTACCTGCCTCGTTGGGGTTCGAAGCGGGCAGAGCTGAGACCATAAGGGTGACGTAGCAACGTTCAGCACACTGATTGGCCAAAGGCAGTCTTTCACGAAAGACCAAAACCGCCTCGCGTGTGGATTTTTACATTAACACGTATTAAAAACTGAAAAGCTTATGAAACTGTACCATGGGTGAACAAATAACTACAGACGTTTCTGTTCTCTGTGGCCGAAGAAAAAGCACAATGCAGACAGTTGTGCAGAAAGTTTAGTGTTAGCTAAAATATCGGGCACACAGACGTACTTATTATGTATACATTTCTTTCCATTGTAACAGGTGCTACAAGATCTGCAATCCATTACCTAGAATTGGCTTTCCTTAAACTGATGTACAGGATTACTAATCTGACTTTGATGGGCAAATTTGACAACAGAATACAATTATGAAGCACTAAAACACAGGACCACAAAACAATTAAATGCATGATGAAATAATGATATGCTTTGTTAAATGAAATAGAATGGCATTTTCAACTAAGCAATAAAATAGTCGGTGGTGCAGTGGTTAGCGCTGCCGCCTCACAGCAAGAAGGTCGTGGGTTTGATTCCGGGGCCTGGACCTGGGACCTTTCTGTGTGGAGTTTGCATGTTCTCCCTGTGTCTGCGTGGGTTCTCTCCGGGTTCTCCGGCTTCCTCCCACACTCCAAAAACATGCATGTGAGGTCAATTGAACATTCTAAATTGTCCATAGGTGTGCATGTGAGTGTGAATGGTTGTTTGTCTCTATGTGGCCCTGCGATGAACTGGCGACTTGTCCAGGGTGTCACCCTGCCTTCGCCCTAAGACAGCTGGGATAGGCTCCAGCAGACCCCCGTGACCCTGAATAGGAATAAGCGGGTATAGAAGATGAATGAATGAAATCTTTATTGAATGAATGACACATTTTATTTCACTCGTGGTTTATGTAATTATTATTTTTTGCTCCATAGCTTTCATGATTCAGCATTACATGTTAAGCATGATGAATTGCATGAAAAGAGAGAGCACTCGCTGATAAATTAACATGGTGTGCTGTTTAATTCCATGAGGACGACAAAATATTTGCAAATTTGTGTTAGCTACACACATCGACAGGTGCAAGAGAAAGGGAGGAACTTTCAGGGAGGAACTTTCAAGATCGTTGAGTTTTTATTTTTAATTTTTTTTAATTCTGATGAAATAAATAGACCAATCATTTCATTACTTTGTCTGCTTTCCAAAGAGAGTTGCTTCAAAGAATTATCATTTATTATTCAGTGGCACATTGCTCACTTGTTTAATACACAAATAATAGTATATTATTATAATAATACTATTTTATTAATATAATAATACTAATACTAATACTAATAATAATAATAATAATAATAATAATAATAATAATAATAATAATAATCATCATCATCATCATCATCATCATCATCTCATCATCATCATCATCGTCATCATCATCATCATCATCATTATTATTTCTAAAATTTCCAAACAACAATCGTCAGTTGTTCCGTAAAAAATACATTGATTTCCATGTTGAATTTTGTACGGTTCGTGAGCGCGCACGTCTGTCAGTGACGGTCTCCACACTGACACAACTGCGCATGCTCTATTATCCCATCAATGCGGAAGTCAAAAAGTTTTTGGGAGCCATGCGCTGGGTGAGCAACTTCATTGAAAGGAATGGGACGCCGTCTTGGACTCTGGGGGCTTGCCGCACTGTCACGCAGGTTGTGACGGAGCGGGCCGGCGACGCACAGGTATGACGTGAATGATTGACAACTACCATTCGTTCCTGTTAGCGAGAGGATTAAAAACAAACAGACACCATTATGGCATCAAAAAGGAGTTATCCCAGCAGTGCGGAAAAACGGAAGGAAAAGAAAACTGATCAAGAAAAACTTGCAAAGGGGAAAGGTAAGTTATTTGTTTGTGATGTGGGCTGGAGAGGTGGAGGTGAAACGCTGTTGTCCCCCCCCGCCCCCCAAGTTTGTTTATTTGTCCTGTTAGCCAGCTAGCTAGCGTCGGATAAATGTTAGCTGGCTGGCTAATATTTGTTCGTCATGAATCAGCGTTTTTGTTTGTTTTATGAAAGTTGACCATATCCTGCCATGTTGGCCTATCCTGCCATGGGAATGACTGATTGACTCCACACCCGTTTATTCACATTCTAACAGGGAGGGCGGGAGGGAGGGCATGTTGTAGTTGTTGTTGTAGTCAGTCCCCTGTTATTGTTCAGTGGAAGTTGTCTCTCACATATTTGACTCTTCATGTTATTTTAGCCTTAACTTAGGATGAATTTACTAAGCTTAGTTTGTATTTTGTAGGCCCTTAATTAGAAATGTGCTACTGTTTTAGAATTCAAAGAAATATTTTATGGAAATACTTTATTTGGCATGGTGTTGACTATTTTAGACTGTTGTGGCAGTGGGTCATTTATCTTAGTTTTATTACTTTAACTAGTACAGTGTGTAAAGTAATGCCAAAAACTCTTAAAAATGACAGTTTTGTAATTGGGTAAAAGCTTTAAAGGGACACTGCAACCATAATGTTTAATTTAAAAACAAATGAATTTTTAATTTTCCTATATTACTGCAACATCACTGTAATAATAAAATAGGAAAATGCGCTTCTCATCTGTTTTGCTTGATGATCTAATGAGCTTTGTCTCTGCAGGAGCAATTCTAAAATATGTTGGCGCTCCAGACATTGAGCCAGAGGGATCTCCCGAACATCCTGACCAGGAAGCTCCAGGACCAACACGTTCCTCAGAACCTCCTTCTGTCCAGGTGAATAATGTGTGTTATTCTTAGTAGCTAAGCTGATAAGTGTGGGACGAAACTAAGGCAATTAAGCATTATTTTGATTGTTGGTTTGCTTTTTAGTGTTGCACTTGTTGGTTTGTTGGATTTTCTTATTTAAAGTAAGCATTTTTTTTTTTAATGAATACTCAATCTGTTGTATTTATTGACATATAGAGGATTCTTTTCCTAGTATTATAGTGTTTGTTTGTTTTTAAATCAGTTTAACTTGCCTGAGTTGCTCAACTGAAGATGTTTAATTTTACCTGTAGCCTGTTTTGCTCACGAGGTGTAATAGATTGTGGAATCTTAGTAGACCTTAGTAGACGCACGCTGCTGAGAGTGGCAGCAATCAGCTCCGATGACCGTGGTGCTTGTAAATAAGGCAAATGCGCCATCTAGTGGGATGCAGCATGTTTATTCGTGTTGGAGCAATGACAAGTACTACTAACAAAACAAAAGATGCACAGGGTAAAACAAATAATCATAAACTCAAGCCCAACAAAGATAACAGATGGGCATAACTGTAACATTACATAGTAATGATTACTAGTACTACCAAAATTTCTATATTTTACTTTTCAACTCGAACTTGAACTATTCATCCCCTTTTTTCAGCAGCCATTAAGACAAAAGGATGACACTTATGCATTGCATCAAACTGTGATGCACAAAATCAATTAAATTAAATCAAAACAATAAATAAAGTGTGCATTAAACAGGGGGCAGTGCAATACAGTACAGGACTCAACTGATATAGTGCAGTTAGGCAGTATAGCCTATAACAGCTGTTCAGCATCCATAGTAATCCACAGTCAGTGCCATAATCATCCAGTCAGTGTCATATTCATCCATAGTCAGTATAATATATATGATATCGCGCAGACCCTCGTCCTCCACCACATTAATTGGCCTGCAAGCCGTAGCCACACCCATTTAGCCCCCGCTGTTGAAAGTTGGCGTGTGGTGGACGCGGCCAGTGGTCTCCGTGCCACACCATCCAACGTGGTTTGCTTTACCTCAGAAGGGGGCGGAGGGCTCTCTGCGTCAGCTGTATGCTTCGCAGACAAGTGAAACGTAAGACTGCTCGTACTCCGGTGGAAACTAAATACAGCTTTACAGTAAATGCACATTACTTTTGTCCTGTCAAGACTGCCATCTGGCAGGGTTTTGAAGTGGAACTTTCCATTTACAATTGACGCCTTATCCATGTTAGTCCTTCCTAGTGCTCATCTACGCTCAGTGTCTTTTTCTTTTTTTTGTTGTGCTTACAAGCCGGCTGCAAGCGTGTGACTGTGTGCTGTGAGTCAATTCATTTCCCGTTAGCACAATCTACAGAGCGGCCAAAGGTTCAAAAAGCACTTTAATTAATTAATTTAATTAATTAACTATGTGGCAGGTGGGTTTGCCCCCACCTTCGCGTCATCAATCACACCTGCGCCGGAGTGCAATCTTTGCGTCCCTCAGTGCGTTTACATGGTACTAGAGAAATTTGAATTATTGCCTTCGTCCGATTCTGATCGGACTTTGAGAACTCCGATTGGAATCGGAGAACTCCGATTGAGACACCCAGATAATGCGATTGGAATTCTAATTTCTCGGCCATGTATACGCCTTAGTCGGACTATTAACTGGACAACGTAAGTGCGCACGCGCCACCGCACAACTACGTCGTCTAACAAAACAGACGGCGTGAAACAACCAGCAAACTCGAATAAGAATGTTGACATTTGGAGAGAGGATGAGACCGGGGCGATGCTTTCTCTTCTAAAAGAGATGGACATATTAAAATAACACACAACAGAGACCTTTTTTAAAAGGGTAGCGCAGCAAATGCAGGGCTCCGGCTTTGCGCAGCCCTGAACAAATACGTATTCCTTCGTATTTATATTTCTACCTTTTCGTTCACATTTTTTGTAAGTTAGAAGAATTTCAACTTTGTAAATAAAAGCACAGCAAAGAGATGTTTTTCTGATTTGTTTTTATTTTGATAATTTCGCTGTTATTCTGCTGGAAACGGTGTACCAGTCCCACCAGTCTGCGCAGAACCCGCATCCAACAAGAACGAGAGTTTGGGGTCCGTAGCGACGGCACAAAGCGTATCATCGAAGACATTGTGTTGTTGTAGCCCTCCAACAGCAAACAACGTTCTTGTCTCATGGTTATCTTTTAAGATAACCATGAGCACAAGAAATAGGGTACAGCCTATCTGCAAAGCAAGTAACACGTACATTATGAACTATCATTCTATGTCATAATGATGTAATATGTCAACCGAAAGCAGCTGACCAGCTGAAAAGGCTCACTCCACCCCCTACTGTTGGGAGGAGGACACGTTCCCGTCAGTAATTCAAATTTCTCAGCTGCATGTATAGGGGGACAAGGTGAGAACTCCGATTGGACGAGAAAACCGAATTATTGCTTAGTCCGATTAAGCTCTGCATGTAAACGCACTGATTACACCTGCGCCAGAGTGCAGAGTGAAAGCAGCTCTTTTAAAAAGAAGCGCAGGCTGGAGTCAGCACTCTGTCCTCTGGCGTGTCCACGCTGAGAACTCCGTCCTTCGCAGTTCTTCTTAGCATTTCGGCCAGCAATCCCAGAGCGGGCTGGGCCATCTGCGCAGCTGGAGGAGGAACCCTGGCGGTTGCCCGTTCATCGGGAGGTGGTGCTGTGTGTGCGTGATCGTTGTGCATTCACCGCTTGGCTGTTAAAGCCGAAGCCCCCCCCCCAGTTGAACACCGGTGCGCCGAGACCGGTCCTGGAAGGACGCTGGTCTCAACCCCCTGCCTGGGTGCAGTCGCTCCGTCTTCCTCTGTTTTTGTTGTGAAATTTTGGTGAAACTTTGGGTTTTCTGTTGAGTAGCGATTTTGTTATAGTTTGATTTCCTTTTTTAGATATAATATCTTGTTCCCCAGTGATCGTTACCTTTTTGTTTTGGGTTTTGGTCCTGTGTGTGTGTGTGTGTGTGTGTGTGTGTGTGTGTGTGTGTGTGTGTGTGTGTGTGTGTGTGTGTGTGTGTGTGTGTGTGTGTGTGTGTGCGAGCGCGAAGAATAAATAAAAGTTTTCCTTTCGTTCTAACTGTTTAACGCTTGCCTGGGTGTCTCAAGGTATTAGTATGTTAATTTTGTTCTCTTTTCTTTAGGACAGGAGTTGGCGTAGCGTGAATTTTGGTTTGTAGTGATTCCCTTAGCTTTGTTTATTCCCTTTTTTGAGTTTTCTTTGGTTTCTTTGGCCCTGTTCCCCTTATTTTCTTATGTTGAACAGTCTTTTTGGTATGGTACTTATTTCCTTGACACTCAGGCAGCTCAACCTGGTCTATTTTAAATTGTTGTCAAATAAAGCTGTTTCATTGGAAGTCCGTCTCGTCCTCTTAAATTTCAAAGCGTAACGAACCTGTGTAGCCCGAGGAATTTTATTATAGTTTATTTCCTGGGGTGCAACTCCCCAGGTGGCATTGTCAGGCAACCCCCCCCAATTTTCCTTTATACCCACCATCTAAATTGTCTCCACCTCCGCCAGACCCCCCCCCCCCTCGCCACATCTAGTCTTTTTTTGATAGGCTGCCCTCGCTATTAACCTCCCTCTCATCACAGCTTTAATTGTGTCCCACAGTATGGTAGTGTCTACTGGACTATCTATGTTCTCCTCCATAGAGCATTTAATCTCTTTCTTAACCTCCTCCAGTGTTTTTGGATTATTTAGCATACCCACATTTAATCTCCAAAGTGTGTTTTTCTTCCTCTTATTTAGACAAATAATAAGGTAATTAATACTGTGTCAGTACAAGTCAGTCGTTCCTATTTTACATTCCTCTATTCTGTATCTGTCTGTAATGTTAATAAAAAAAAATAGTCCTCTGTAACGGGTGGAGGTCCCTCCAAACATCAAACATCCCTAGTTCGGCTAGAGAGACGTTGACAAGTTTCGACAGGCGGGTCTGACTTCTGTTGCCACTAGTTGTGTCGAGTTTAGCTTTTAAATCATGTTGATTTAGCTCTTGCTGAGAGAGATGTGTTTCCTGTAGATCAGGCATGGCCAAACTACGGCGTGTCTCTGTCCGGCCCGCGTGAAGGCAGTCAAAAATCTAACCTAACTTAGAAATGACACTTGAACCTGCAATGAGTATTTTAGTCGTTCTAAATGAGTCCAACGTTAGAAAAAAAGGAGCGACCCGGACTTCCCACAGTCTCTTTTCTATTAACATGGGAATTCAATTTTAATAATTTGTCAACTAAAAACACCGGTCATACTAGAACATCCCTACCAGCTTTCTTCCCTGTATTCTCTGAATTTAATCAAAGAATCTTTGAAACTCTTGTAGCTTTTCTCTGGCTCGTGTCGCTGCTGATGCGTAGCCCCTCCAGGATCCCTCCTTGCACTGCCACTCCGTCGTAGTGCGGGGCACCGAGTGCCGCAGGCCCCTCCGCACCCGTCGCCACCGCCGTCTTCTCCGCCAGGCCGCGTCTCGCCAATTCCTCCTTTACCTCCTCTGCGCTGTTGTAGGTTCGAGTTCCCGTATCCCAGTGGGTCCTCATCTTGGTGAATGGCGTCTGGAACCGGATGCCCTTCTCCTTCAGGATTCTTTTAGCGGTGTTGTACTCCTTTCTCTTTTGGACCATCTCTGTCGCGTAATCGTGATGGAATGACAGTACTTTATTCCCCAGTTCTATTTTCTTTGTCCATAGCTCTCTCAGGACCCTCTCTTTGGTAGTAAATTCCAGAAAGTTAACAATGATGGGTCTCGGTTGGGCACCGTCCGCTGGCTTCTGTGCAAATGAGCGGTGTGCTCTCTGAATTTGGAAATTAAAATGTGCTGGCAGGTGCAGTTCGCTTTTCAGCAGGTCTTCCACAAACTTGGCCACAGATTCTCCCTCCTCTCCTTCAGTGACTCCATAGATACGTAGGTTGTTTCTCCTCGGCCTGGACTCCAGGTCAGTTAACTTGTCCTGAAGAGCTTTTTGTTCTCTCAGTGATATGACCAGAGCGTCATTAGCTTCCTGTGCCCAACGTTCTAGCTTTTCAATCCGCGACTCAGCCTTGTTGATCTTGCCGGTCTGGAGCTCCTGTTCGGTGATGACTTTCGCAAGTTGTTGATTTATTTTGTGTTTGAAGTCGTCCAAGTCTTTTTCCACGTCGTTCCTCAGTGTTTCTCCAAACGTGCGAAGGGCTTCTTTTGATTCCATTTTTAAATCCTGTATCTCCTTGCTAATAATTTCTATGTCCGAGCCCTTTTTCGCGTCATTAGTCACGAGGAGTTTGTTTCGCCATCTCCCTCTGTTTCAGAGCAAACTGGTAGTTCCGCCATATTGTCTGTTACCGTGTTTCTGTTTTGGTTGAATGGAGTTTTCCTTCCCATTCCAACGTTCCCCTGCTCACTTTGTAGTTAATATGATATCTGACAATAGTCATTCAAGTTTTCGGGGAGTTTTTACCCTAGACGGTCGAGAGCCCTGGTGTCGCGCAGTCTACCGCTTTATGGCCAAACCAGAAGTCCCTTCCCTCTAGCCTTTTCAAAGGGGAGGTGGCTAGACTCGGCTCTTGTGGGACGAGAAGCAGAAGGCCTGTCCGATCGGGGGGGAAGATGAGATCACATTTTTGTGGGTCTACACAAACTCATCTGCGAGGACAGCAGCCTTGGACAATGACGACACTTTCTGTTCATTCAATAACATTACCACCTTCTCTGGCAAAGAGTCTTTAAAGTCTTTAAAAAAAGAACGAGCTCACGGAGTGACTCAAAGTCATTTTTGACATCATTAGCTGCACACCATTTATCAAAGAGGTTGCTTTTCTCCCATGCAAACTCGACAAAGGTTTGACCACTAGATTTTCTATGGTTCCTAAATTTTTGCCGGTAGGGCTCAGGAACAAGCTCATAAGCAGGAAAAATTGCTTCCTTTACAACATCATATTGCAGGCTGTCTTCTAAGAAAAGAGCAGACACCAACTCCTGTGCTTTTCCCACCCGCTTGCATTGGAGAAGGACAGGCCACATGTCTCTTGGCCAGTTGAGTGGCGAAGCTATTCGCTCCAAGGCACTGAATTATGAATTCTGTACCTACCTACAACCCCCCCTTCCGTGGCCCGCCGACTCGATGCAGGTCTGTCATGTGGCCCGTTGCTAAAAAAGTTTGCCCACCCTCTATACAGACAGTGAGTTGGAGCAAGCTCGTAAGCACTACTTCCAGATGGCCCGCACTGCCAGTGAGGGGAAATGTGTCATGTTCAAAGAACTGAGATACAGGCTGGTGAGAAACACTGTCACCAGCATGATTTCTATCTTGAGAGCCAGTCAGCAAGGAGAGGGGGTCTGGTACCCTTCTAAGCATGAAGTCACTGCAATGTCTCAAAGACTAGTGGAGTATTATCCCATGCTGAAGGATTAAGACAAAACAATGAAACATGTAAGTGATTATATTATTTTGCGCACTTAGATTTTGAAGAGTGTGGTTATTTTTGGCTGATACTTTTTTTATCTGTGCATGTTCACTTTCCATCTTTATTTGTTCTTTCAGTGAGTGAAATTTTATTTACCACAGGCGAGCACTTACAAGAATCTTCACAAGAGATTCACCAGAGAGGGGCCACAAGAAGAAAAGGCATCGCATTGACTTCTCAGCAAGTGACCAAGAAGAAGATCATGATGCAGACTCAATTGGTGGATCAACAATTATTTTGTGTCACACACCAGGGCGCAGTTCTGATAATGGCCACACTTCACATAAGTAGAAACATGTCCATTTTAATAATAATGATAATGTATGAAAGCTAGGCAATGTTATGATAGTTTTGGATATCATGATATATCACAGGCATTTTTACATTTGAATTGTCATTTGATATATTTTGATGCTCCAAACAATTTCATCCATTTGACTGATTTACTGATTTGTCTCCTCCATTTCATCAGCCAAAGATGGTCTGACAGCACAGGCCAGACATTATCAGACCCTGCAGGAGCTGTACAAGAAACCAAAACCCAACCAAGATGCTGTCTCCCAAATTCTTGACCTGCAGTTTCAAGCAAGAAGATCCTTCATTGATAGTGATGTTCTGAAAGAACAGGACAAGGCCAACAAAGATCCTGGATGCATATCCATGTGTCAAGGATCTTTATCGTGTAAGTGATTAACTTGTTTTGGTTTATGATGAAAAGCAAGCATTTTTGCAGATTTTAACACTGACTTGCATTATAGGCGATGAATGAGCTGCGGTGCATTCTGGATAAGGGCAACAGAAAATTCATTGATGAACTAAAAAAAGAGATGGGAAGACTTCTGCACCAATGTGTAATTTTATGGTGTTTGGAAAAAAAATGAAGTGATGAAGCCACGCATAACGCTGGATGTAGGTGAGTCATTTTGCTGTGTCTCTAATTGACTCTGTAGCTGTTTCCTTGGACATAGGATGGTTTATGTTGCGCTTAATGAATAGATGCAGAATGGTAATACTCTTCATGCTGAAAAAATAAGATTTGTTTTGTGATCAACACAAACCTAAGACTCATTTTTAGGAAGACTAACTTTGAACTCAAAGTTGATTTGTTCTATTCCAGTGGAATATTCCATCGCGCTGCTCAGGGCACTCCCCACTCTCTTTCCTTCACCAAGTCCACCACCGAAGAAGCTGGGACATGCCAGTGAGGCACTGCTTCATGTCATTCAGGTGAAAGTTTGTTTGCATTTTCTCACATTCAACACTTCATAGTTCCATGCATGGATGTGGCGTTTCCTTCTTCTTTTTCTTTAGCCAACAGAAGATCCCACAATGTACTCGCAGAAGAGGTCTTTCTGCACCCCTGTGTTGCTGTTTGATGGGACCTGCTGTCTCATCTGTCTTGGAGCCACGGAAGACTTGAGTGACGGTCTCTCTGTCATTCAGACAGAAGTGCTACAGGACACTATCCATGAGTGAGACACCACAGCCTCATACAAAAAAGACCATGGCAGAATGGAAAGATTTTATTGGGGAGTAGAGCTGTGTACTAGGCATAGGTAGTGATACACTCCCCTGGTAGTTGTAACTTGAGGGTGGGTGGGAGTCTGTTGGAACAAACATGTTATCAGTGGTGATAGGAACACGTTTATTTCTTAGATATATTTTGCAGTGTGTGGACACTGAGGGGAGCTCTAGAATTGGCTCATTCAACCGACCAACGAGCCAATCAGCAGCGGCGTCACAGGCCCTCCTCCTTCTTTGTTCTCTCTCTCACTTTGACTTCTGCACTGGACAGCCAGGTTTGTGGAGGGAAGGTTGGAACAAAGTAAGGACGGGGTACCCCATACATTCATGTACGTAGAGTCACTAAGTCTTAAACTCACCAGGTTTGTATCGCTTATCGATAACCCTAATGCCATACAAGTCTATGAGGGTCAAAGGTCAACTTTGTCCTAGGGACATGGGGCCACTTTCAGGTTCATCAGGATCCTCCTGGACACACCCACACCAAATTTGGGGCTTCAAGCCCATGAGGAACCCCGAAACCCTCACTCTAATTCCAGCCTTATCGCTAACCCTAATGCCATACAAGTCTATGAGGGTCAATGGTCAACTTTGTCCTAGAGACATGGGGCCACTTGCTTTTTCATCAGGAGCCCCCAAGAAGCGCACACGCCAAATTTGGGGCTTCTAGTTCTTGAGGAACCCCGAAACCCTAACCCTAATTTCAGCTAACCCTAGTTTCAGCCTTATCGTTAACCCTAATTCAATGCAAGTCTATGGAGGTCAAAGGTCAAATTTGTCCTAGAGACATGGGGCCACTTTCAGGTTCATCAGGATCCTCCTGGACACACCCATGCCAAATTTGGGGCTTCTAGCCCATGAGGAACCCCGAAACCCTCACTCTAATTCCAGCCTTATCGCTAAACCCTAATGCAGTGCAAGTCTATAAAGGTCAAAGCTCAACTTTGTCCGAGAAACATCAAGTGTTTTTTTCATGAATCATTCATCAATGTTAAGAGTTTGCTTTGTGGAGAATTCACAATAAAAATACATTGACACTGTCAAAGATGGACTCAAGCACTATTATTGAACTATACTGTATTTTTTGAGTGATGTGAAGCTTTTGACAAGCGCTGCGCAAAGGAGGCCCATTTGTTTTTGTTTTTTTTCAGGGGGCCCAAAATTCCTGGCGGCGCCCCTGAGCGTTCATCTCCAGCACTAAGGCAGTGGAGCTTCTGGCCACGAGAGAAGAATTAACCAGTCCATTCAAACCATTTGTTTGGTCTAGTGAGTGGCAACAGTCCTTTGAGGATCTTAAGTGCCTTCTCAGCTGTAACCCTGTCGTGTCTGCTCCAAATTTTTCCTCATTGGCTAGAAGCCCCAAATCTAGCGTGGGCACTTCTTGGGGGCTCCTGATGAAAAAGCAGGTGGCCCCATGTCTCTAGGACAAAGTTGAAAATTCACCCCATAGACTTGCATTGAATTAGGGTTAACAATACGGCTGAAACTAGGGTTAGGGTTAGGGTTAGCTGAAATTAGGGTTAGGGTTTCAGGGTTCCTCAAGTACTAGAAGCCCCAAATTTGGCGTGGGTGCTTCTTGGGGGCTCCTGATGAAAAAGCAAGTGGCCCCATATCTGTAGGACAAAGTTGAAATTTCACCCCATAGACTTGTATGGCATTAGGGTTAGGGTCCAAGAGTACACATACACATTTTCTTTTGCTTTATTGATTTAAGCTCATCGTCTCCAGCTGCAAAGGTACAGAAACCTTTCTGTGTTTTGATGTCGTGTGTGAGAAAACATCACTTTTTTCTGTAAACTTGTGTTATCATTGTCCTTCATTGAAAATGACACAATCTTTCATTTCATTGTTCAGATGCCGAACACCAAGGCATTCCGTCGCTCTCTGGCCATGAAACGACGCCTGGAGCAAAAACGGGATTGGACACCTTTTCCACCTCGGAAGGACTTTGAACGTCGTGAGTACTTCCACGTTCATGATTTCATGTTCTGCCTGTGTTGTTATGTTGTATTCCAAATAAATCTTACAAAAACATATTTAGATTTTTCTTTTTTGTCAATTTACACAGGGCGCGGTACTGGTCAGCGACCTGGGTGCGAAGATGGCCCGTTTTGCTCCTGACTGACAAAACAGTGCAAGTTCGTTCTTAAGGCCCAGCAACCAGACAAGAAGGTATGGGTTGTGATTTTGTCAAGCCACGAGTTTCTTTATTTTTCTGTCTTACGAACGCAGTTTCTCTTCCCGCAGAGTGTTCTGGTGGTGGGAGACTCACATCTCTGTCCACTTGTGGATGGTTTTGTGTTCTCGCCCCGGGCAACAACCTTGAACACGGGCTTGTAACAGACTCCGCCCAGGATTTTGCTGCGCTACTGGCAACTGTGTTGGACCGCTGGCCCAAGGTTTGTTTATCTGCTGTGACAAACAAATTTGAACACATGAATGTCATCGCCACTTTGTTTTATCAATATCAAGTAATTCCATGATCCATAGTTCAATAACATGAATATTCATGAATTTATTTTGCATTTTTATGTTTTTTTGGGTTTTTTTTTTTATACAACTATTTTGTAGGTGTTTGTGCTTGACTTTCCACCTCGCCTGACTGTCAAGCCAGAACTACAAACAGCGCTACGTCAAGTATATCATCGTGTTGCTGCACGCATGGGTGTGTAAAATACATATTTTTGTTGTATTTTTTTCTCTTCAGTGACACTGTGCTAACAGATATTTCTTAGAATTGTGTGATTACATAATTGATTATGTGACACTTCTTCCACGTTTAACATTTGTGTATATGGCCGATCACCTCCCCCTTCGTCAGCTGTACATGGTGGTGTTATGATGGTGTAAGTTTTGCCTTCTTCAGCCTTACTTGCTCTTCATTTGACATGACAAATATGTGTTAACATGTTGTTTTCTGTTCAGGTGCACCTCAGGACTGATTTTGGTGGAGCTTCTGCATGCTGCATGCTCCATCAGCTCGCAACCCCCTTCACCTAGGCCAGGGGTGTTGTGCCACAACCAATCATCGCCCAGGGTGTCTCCCAGAGTGGTTGTGACAGGTCCTGTCTACATGCCAGTGTATGGACCTGCTCCTGAATGGACTCTTGTTGGACAGGAGGTTGAGGTAACCTGTTCATCCCTCTTTTATTTTTTTCCCCCCATTGTGTATTTGTCAAACAGTGCAACTTTTTATTTTAAAAATGAACACTTATCCTAAGTTGACTTTTTTTATAGACAGTACCAACAGCTGTTGAGACTGCATTTCACACAGACATCCCGTCCAATCCTGTGTGGTTCAGTGAGGCTGTGCTGCTGGACCACATGGAGACCGTCGTGGAGTCATCTGGCAGGGTTTCCCCAGCTGCCACGGTAACATTCACACAATTATTCATACACTTATCAACTAGGGGTGGGTGAAAAAAAAAAATCAAGATTGCAATATATTGTTGTGCTTTCTGTCGCAATAAATAATCGATACACTGATGGCAAATATCAATATTTTTTTCCAAACACCACCTGTCCACCTGTCCCGGGAAAGACAAAATCTCTCCCGTAACACAATTTGTCCCGTTTTTTAGGGAAAATGACAAAACCTCATTTAATTTCCGTCTGTGGTCTAGATAGGGTTGCCAACCCTCCAGTAAAATACGCGATTGTCCCATATTTGGCAACTAAAAAGCCTGTCCCGTAATGAACTGATGGGGGACGCACTTCACTTTGTCCCGTATATTTTGGGGATGCGGTTATTTATTTATTTATTTTGTCTGCATCATTTTTTATTGATTTTCAGAATCGGGGCAGTGAAAGGATTTTTTTTCCCTCTTTCATCTTCCCGTCGGTTTGTATATCCCAAGTCCCCAAGTTGAGATAAGACAAGTTGCTACTGACTTTACATTACCAGAAAGCACTGTCCTTGTTTACATGAAAGTTATTAATGTTCATGCACTTTAATATGTTTGCTTGTGCAGTGCACGTTTGTTTGTACATTATACAAAGTTTTGGAATAAATGCAAGATCACAGGCATTTTCCTTTTTATGGGTATTTTTTTCTTTTTCAGTCACATATTGTGACGACCCTGTCTCTATATAACTTGTTGTGGCTCCCAGCTGTTTTCCCATTTCTATGTAGCGGTGGATGTGGGAGTGCCATCTTCCGATTAGGACACCTGTGCTGATGCCCCCCGCAGGATAAAAGGCCGACTGCATGTGCTGCTCGGTCTCTTCCCCATTCTCCATCCAGCAGCCATGGGCGTCTGGCCGACTCTCAGCTTCTTTTGTTCTGTTTTGCACCTGACAACACCCCACATCCTATTATTCACTCATCCACACTTACATTACTGATGAATACTGACAAACCACACCATATATTTCATTATTTTGCTTACAATTATCTATTTTGTTATAATAAACCTTTTGATTAATCGCAATCCGCAGTGTCCCTTCCGTTATTGTCATAACTCTTGAGCCGGGTTATGACAATATCGTCTGCAAAATTTCGAAGATATCGAAGATATCGTGTGTCGTGATGTTGTCATTATCGTGGGCCAAATATCGTCACAGTATCGAATTGTGGGTTAGCCGTATCGCCCCACCCCTATTATCAACACAAGATCACATATGTACAGTACATGTACAGTTTAATTAGTGTGTTACTTTGTTTATGAATTAATTTCTTTATGTTCTTCCAGATGTCCAGCCTGAGACGTCGATCAGCACGCGTTGCCTCAAAAACCAAAACAAACAAGTGACATGTTGGTATTTGGGATATGTGTATTTCATTGTGTGCATCTTTGTGATAGGACAATAAATGCAGTTCTTTAAACGTTACTTTGTGTCCTTGTATTTGCAGGTGTGGGCAACACGTTCAACTGTCCACATGACTGAGTCTGCCTCCAGCAATGTCACAGCAGTGCAGCAGGTTTGTACTTATTCATTTCCACTTCATCACCTGTGTGTGTTTTCTAGGCTTTACACCGATCTTATCGGCTGTATCGGATCGGCCGATATTTGGCATTTTTAGAAACGTTCATGATCGGGCGTCATGTCATGAATCGCCGATCAATGACGTCATGGTCGTGTTGAAACTTTTTTAATCTGTCTCATTTCCTCCAAAGTAGTTTCACAGCATCGACATGTTTATTTGTTTGTATCCGAGTGTTATGTAAATCTATAGATTTGGGTTTACGTTGTTGTCAGTTCCTTTTGTCTGCTGTGTGTCTGTTTGGGCACTAGATGGCGCAGTAGATCCTGTGTTCCCTTTTTTTTGCTTGTTCCAGGTGCGGAAAGGTGATTGGCTGGTGCCAATATTTAAGGAGGAGGACTTCAACACCTCGGTCTCTTCGTCCTTCTCCCAGCTCCCAACCAGAGGCCATGTGCCGCAGCAGCAGCATTCTGTGTTCAGCCATCAATTCTGTTTTGTAATCTATTTCAGTTCCCTTTGTGTCCACGTAGCCCGTAGGGGAGGGAAGCCATTTGTGTTGTGCCCCTTTTCTCCTGTGTTTTAGTTAAGGAGGTTAGTTTGACTGTCATTTATTTGATTGTTTTCTTCATAGGTAAGATCCATAAGAGAGCCATTTTGTTTGTTGTTTTGGCCATGCCCTCCCTGACGCCAGTGCAATGATGGTGACGTTTAATAAAAACCATCCTGTGGACGAAGCACCTTTGTCTAATTTGAGAGCTGGGAGAAGGGGGGGAGCCTTTATGTTGTGTCCTGGTTCCCCCTAGGCCGGGGCATAACACCGAGAGCTAATGGTTCATGATTCAAAAACCTTCATTTTCATCTTCGTGCCTCTTTCTGTTTTGAGTACTGTCGCTATGTGACGGACAATAAAGTTTCTTTGAATCTGCAATATATGCAACGCTACAGTACCTCGCGGGGGAACTTTGGCAAAAAATTTCAACACCACAAATTTAATCAGGCACTTGGAAAAGATACAACGGAGGAGCATGTCGAGTTTAAGAAACGCAGCGTGGAGAAAGAAAAAGAAAAGCAAACTCTGAAACGGATGCGAAAGCAAACAACTTTAGACGGTGCTCGTGAGAAGGCAAGGGGTGTACAGAAACAAGTATTTATTGCCTCTAACGTGATCGGATCGGTGATCGGTGATCGGTTTATTTAAACTCACTGATCGGTGATCGGCACAAAAATGGTGATCGTGTAAAGCCTAGTGTTTTCCTTTCTATGTTTATTGGCATAAAATCACATCTTTCTCATTTTAATCAGGTGGAGGCGACGCCACAGATGACCAGAGCTGTGCTCGTGGTTCCTGTGGCTCCCGTGGTTGCCAGCACCAAGCCAAAGGAGGCCAGCACCGTCCAGGAGGCAACACAGAAGATCAACTAAGCTAAGGAGGCTTTTCTTTCTTCTTCTGTTGCCTTTGACTGCTCCGCTCGTTCTACGCCTCGCACATGTGATTTGTGATCCATCATCAGTTAGTACGAGTGAAGATGCAGTGGCAGATCATGGCACTGGTATTAGATTAGCCACAGGTGGAGAGCTGCTGACGTCACTTTCCTGCGCCGCGCGCTTACTTTGAGATTGCGATTTCGTTTTTGAGTTGTGGTAAATCTTGTGCAGGGCAGGACCACGAAAATTAAAAAGCAATGCTCTCAGTTTTCTTTTTGATTGTGTCATAAAAGGTGCGACACGAATAAGAAAATGAAAATGCATTTAGGAATATTTATTAATGATTTTAATTATGAGTCAAATAATGCAGCTTCGTTCTTAAAATGAAAAAGCATTCTGCTATTGCTTTTTCATTTTTGAATTTTACATTTCATATTGAATTTTGGTAACTCTTTGCTGGTGCATGTTTTGAAAATTAAATCTCAAATGTGTTTTCCTTTTTCATTTGAATTAAGTACAAGAATGAGCAGTCATGAATAAGAAAATTAAAATGATGTTTGGATTATTTATTAACGATTTTAATTATCAGTCAAATAATGCAGCCACGTTCTTAAAATGAAAAAGCATTTCTGCTGTTTGGATCATTTGGATTATGGTAACTGTCTGCTTCCACACTCCAGTGGTTCTGCACATTAGTATAAATAGAGTGATTCTCTATCATTACATCACAGGACGGCGGCACTCTGACAGATTCCATGAACCTGGACACTGATGATCCAGACTTTGGACCAGATGAGCCAACAGGCCACAGTGGAAACGGGTCAGAACATGGGACTGGCTGCTGAAAGTATACAGGTAGGTGGCGCTGTCATCCCAAGTTGTGTGGTGTGGAGGATCGGGGCCAAAGTTCCAGATGCTCACAGATGTGACTGTGGATTCAGGAGGAGTGTTTGAAGGCTGGACTCCCAACAGTGATTGGCTGCTGAGGACCTCTCAATCACAATCAGGTTTTTTAGTGGCTGTGAGATTGAAAGTGAGATTGCATTGTCCAGGGAGGAGGACAGCAGTCAGTCATGTTTCACCTCCAGTCAACACGCAGTGGTTCACACAGTGGCATCATTGTCTTTGTTGTGTTGTTTGGTCATTGTGATCCAATGTAATGTGAGAGAAGGACGAGTGCAGTTCTATTGGAGTGAGTTGCTTACAAATACAGATGGCACGATTTCTATCCCAATTGTTAAGTGGGAAAGAGACCTGTCTCTCCAGCCTCACTCTAATTTCTGGAGAACAATCTGCCTGAACACCTTTTCACTGATAAAACAACCTATTCTACAATTAATACATTTTAAAGTACTCCACAGGATCCACTACACTGGACAGCGGATGTTTCAGATGGGCATGACCGCCTCTCAGACCTGCTCACACTGCACAGTTAATGTCCCAGATAATTACCTACACGCTGTATGGCATTGCCCACCAGTAAATAAATTCTGGCACGTAGTATGCAATGATTTATCAGCACAGGTTGGTTACAACATCACAGCCACTCCTTCTTTTTGTCTCTTAGGGGACCTCAGTGATATCACATCAGATAAGGCAGAATCTCGCATGCTGATCACCTCCCTATCTATCGCTAAGAAAACAATCCTCACAAACTGGAAAACAAAACAACACCTGCACATTGCACAATATAGGAACTTACTGTTAGACCACACCTCCTTGGTAGGAATGTCTGCTTCATCCTATAACTAACTAGTAATCAATCAATAGCTGAGGCTGCTGGTTGATGTGGGCAGCCGTGGTCGTGCTGCCGCGGGCCGGGTGCGGTCTGGGGGGGGGGGTTTTGGGCGTGGGGGGTTCGGCTGCTTTGCGGGTTGGTGGGGGGTCGGGGGTTGGGTGCCCCGGCGGGGGATGTCTACCACGCGGGGGGCTGGGCCTGGTGGTTGGTGGGTGGTGCTCCGGGGGGGGGGGGTCCCTGGCTCTGGTCTGTTTCGGGGGATTTGTGTCTTGGTTGGTCGCTGCCCGGCCTTCTGGCCTTAAGACCCTCTCCAATCTTAATAGCATTATAGACACTTAGGGCCTGGGGGGGTGGTTCGTGCACTGCGGCCGCCGCCCTGCTCAGCAGCAGTGTGGTTGCCCCAGGGCCTTACCACCCCTCCATTTTAAACGCACTATAGTTCAACACACCAGCAAGTGCACATATACACACACTGACACCCCTACACACAGTGGGGTTGGCCTGCTAGCGGGGGCGGGATCCGGCATCTTTCCCACTCTGGATGGGCCCTGTGCAGTCCGGTGCCCCTGGGGTGCGAGACCGGCTGGGCCTATGGGGACCTCGCCACTTGCGACGATGCGCCATACTGGGTCCGTAGGGGGGGGGGCCTCTGGGTGCTCGGGCCTGCCTTGGGTACCAATCCTCCCGGTGGGTGAAGGGGCTGGGTCCTGTCATGGGGATGAGTCTGGTCTCGCTTGCCCTGGGGGGCCCCCGTCCGGGGGCCGGGCTCTGCTGTCTGTTCGCCCCAGGTGGTGTCCCTTCTCCTTGGGGTATCTGCCTCCCTGTCATCTTGCCCTGGCTCGTGGGGCGGGTGCCCTCCGGTCCGGGGGCCTGCTGCTTCGGGCCTCTTCCTGGCCGGCATTGCGGCGGGTGTGCCGTGTCCGGGCCCCCCCCCCCGGGCTTGTCGCTGGCGTGGGGCTGTTGCGGCCTCAGAGGCCGCACTAATTGGCAGCCTACTTCCAGTGACGTACTTAAACACACCCACTCCCACATTCAGGTACACACACCACCACATCCACACACACACACACACACACGCACACACGCATGCACGCACGCACGCACGCACACACACACACACAGGAGCAGCAGCTCTAATTGGCTGAGAGCTAAATATCTTCTTATCTTACTGGGTGTAAATGAATCTGTCCATTTTTTAAATGTCGAAATTTAACATTTGGTTTCTATTTTTTCAGATATTATTTCTGTCAAATTCATTTGAATCAACAGAAGAAGAAAATCAGTGTGTAGTTCAAACTTTGTGCGTCTTTGTGTTCAGTTTTTCTACTGTAGTTGTGCTTTTCTTTTCATTCCAGATGAATTCCACTCAATATCCTTTTCAAACCTTGTAGGTGTTGAGTGAGCTGCAGCGCGCCCTGGCTACAAGTTTAATACATTGACTCTGCCGACCGAGGTAAAAAAACCAACAAACTCTGACACTTTGCTGAGGACCTCCTGGAGGAGCTGAAGGTACAGAACCTTCTCAGGCCTCTCTGAGGAGGAACTTGCGGCTGTCGGTCCTCTGCTGCCCCCTGCTGGTCACACAGGCCTCTTACACCTCCGTTTGTCTGTTCAGCACATATTAAATTTTTTAATGGCTCTATAAACGTCACTGATGAGACGATTTTATGATTCCTGCAGTTAAAATGTTTTAATTCCAAATCTGCAAAAAGCTTCTGATCAATGAAGACAGAGTTGATTAAAATGATTTCAAAATTGACCCGTTTGAGAAAAGCTGCACTGTGGCATTGTTTGCATGTTGTTTTAGCTCTCAGTGGCTTCATTTCGCATTTTTCTTAAAAGCTTCGTTTAGTGGTCCATTGTGGTCAATGGGACACTGAACATCCGCTTTGTGTGCCCGAGTTTTAAGAGGATCAGGTGCGGACATTTTAGCATTTAAATTATTATGGCTTATTAGCATAGGTACGTAGTACCTCACCTGTCCGTTCTTTTTACAGTGCTTCCTGAACACCTCACCGGCACACTACAGCCGCCTGCTAGCACAAAGCTGCGCAGAGCCTCCTCGTTGTTCTCCTCACCTGGAGGACGCTTGGTGATCAAGACCTGTGGCCCAAAACTCGGTCCTATAAGATAAGTGCAGGAACACTGCCGCTTCGCCCGCACTTGATTGTGCTAGCCGCCCCGTACAGACGGTGGACGGTGCATGTTGCTTCCGTCCCGCCTTGGTTTTACTTGTTGTTTTTCCGTTCTCGTTGTGTTTTTCTTTGTTTGCTTATGTCGCCACTGCTGACCCTCAGACAGCAGACGTTACACTATCAAGTCGCCGGTCCAGCTACAGGGGTGTGCGTGCGTGTATGCGTGTGCGTGGTTGGTGGGAACTTGGTTGGTGTGTGTGTGTGTGTGTGTGTGTGTGTGTGTGTGTGTGTGTGTGTGTGTGTGTGTGTGTGTGTGTGTGTGTGTGTGTGTGTGTAATTGCATTGTTTGTTTGTTTTTCTTGCTATTTCAGTACATGTGACAGATTTTAGGGAACTTTTAGTAACCAACTGTTTATCTTTTCTTTTGTAGTCGCTGAGAGCTGCTGGTGGTGGCGGTGTCCCGGGTGGTGGGCCCCTTCGCGTGCTGTGACCCGGGATTGTGGTTGTTTTCTTCTTTTTTTTTGCACTTCACTTTCTTTGCAGGTGTGTCACGTGTGAGTGGGGTGTTCCTTGTTTTCTTTGGTTCCTCCCCCGTTTGGCCCCCTCATCGGTAAGCCTCAGTTTCTACACCAAGAATAAGGAGCTCAGTAGCTCCGTTTTAAGTGTTGGTCTGTTTGTTCCTTTTATTTTTAAATGTCGAATAAAAGTTGGTTTGATATTTTAAACATTCTGAACCACGTCTCCTACTCCTTCCTCGTAGAACTTACCTGTGTGCCTAATTATTACTTTTGTGTTTAGTAGAACTCCCTGGGTGAAATTCCCAGGGTGGCGTTGTCGGTTCCTTTTCATTTTGTTAAATTCCCAATATTAAATCTTGCTTTATCAGATAGCCATAACCACTCTCATCGCCACAGGATATTTGAGTCAACTGAGTCAAACTGTCGTGTCTACTTCCCAGTCTCAATAAACATGTTCACTACTGTGGCATATCGGACTTTCCCGCCGCGAGTCGCTCGTCAACATACTGCTGTGAAAGAGGGGTGACGTCACAGAACGCGACGTGCATTTAGGTGCTGCTGCGTAAAACTAAAAGATATTCCTGGGCAAATATTCATTTGACAGACGTAAACGAAGTGAAATATGACTTCAATTTAAGTTTGTTTTAGTTTGTTTTTATAAACACACAAAAAAGTTTGAGTTAGTTATCGTTTTTGAAAAAAGTTCTTGACTTCTACTTTAGAGATATTGATGACGAGTTGTTGTATATAAACGGTGTGACTATGTGGTTCGGCAAGCGGTGGTGCTGTCTGTACATAGCTTAGCAAACGGCTAGCGCTAGCACCCCCTTTCAATGCCAGAGTTAAAAGATCCACACGGAGTGTTATGACCCACGGGTGGGTCTAGGTGCCTCTATCTTTGTGTCTGTGTGTGTGTCTGACAGTGGATGACGCCTTGCAGGTGCGGTCCTGGATGTCGGCTGCTGATTGGACGCGCCACGGCTGACAAGGAGGAGCAGTCGAGCCAGCCTGAAGGTCATCCCTCCTCCGCTCCCAACTCTGCAGTTAGTCACTTCTGAAATGGTGTTAGAGCACGCAGCCGTAGGTAGTGATGGCCGATCGAGGCTTTGTTGAAGCTTCGACACTTGTTTCAAAAAATGGTTCATTACTCGAGGCTTCAATGACACAGTGCTCGAGGAGGTCATCTAGTGCTCAATAAAATGAAGTGCAATGGAAACGTGTTCATTGTTTCATAGATTGTTTGGGATTTGATTTGCCATGCATTTTTGTTGGACAACACTACATGCTTGTATGGTTCAATGCTGACACAATAAAATAAAAATGAAAAATAAAGACAATGTCTCTTTTTTGGCACGACTGATTGTAGTAGACTATAGCTCTTATACGTAGCCTGACAGTTTGTGCAATGAATTATATTATATCCTAAAACAAGACTAAATAGCCCATAGTTTAAAGATATGTTCAATAGTAAGTGTTCAGTGGGTCAGATGTCAAATGTGATCTATTTAAAATGTAGAATAGATGACCTAAATAACACATATATAATACACATTGATGGGAATTGAACCGTCGCCTCAGTCTTGCAAGTCCAAGATTGTCATAATGTACCACAAACCCAAATCACACTCCCTTTTTTTCATCTAAGCTGTTTGAGTAGCGTTAGCACACCGTGATTCCTCATCAACTACAGGCCTACACTTCAAATAATTATGAGAAAAATCCAACGTAAAGAGAGCACTTCCATTCGGATTTAGTCAACATGAAATTTCGTCCTCTACTGACACCTGCTGGTCAAATTGAATAGTTGCAAATATTGTGAAGAAGTTGTCATCTAATTCTAATCCTAAACAATATGGCCATTCGAAGTCAAGTATTAAGACAATTAATCAGGTTTGTACTGCTTGATTGAACACATTCATCCCGTTCCAGTGCACTAAAACCCACTTCCCTTCAGGACCGTGTCAGCGAAGCCAAAACTTCCTTGATTGACGTTGTTTCCCAGCATGCAATGCAAGCTAGCGATTCACAATACTATTTCATCACAAACATGGATGTAAAAAAGAAAAAGGGAAAAAGGGGAAAATGAAACTTCAGGAACAGCAACCATTGCAATACAAGCAGAACTGGGCCGAAGTTTTATATTATGTACACCATAATACAGCCTTCTGGTGGACAAGCCATACTATTTAAGCCGTGTCCTCCTATGGAACTTCCGTGGGTGGAAGCACATGGTAGAGGTCACGTGCTGGTTGTGCGTCACCCCTCGGGGCCCTTGCAGGGCATCTGCAGGGCATGAGATTCAGGTGAGTAAATGGAAAATATGGGTCAATGTAGTTAGTCGTAACATGAGTAGCTTGCTGGCCAGAATAATGCACTACATTTGGACGTCACACTTTTTTTTTGTTTTGTATGAGCATTTAAAAAACAACAACAACATATTAATAATATGGATATTGACCATGTATGTTTTGGAGTTCAATGACAGAGGTTAATTAATATATATATATATATATATATATATATATATATATATATATATATATATACATATATATATATATGTATGTGTGTATATATATATATATGTGTGTATATATATATATATATGTGTGTGTATATATATATATATATATATATATATATATATATATATATATATATATATATATATACATATATATATATATACATATATATATATGTATATATATAGTCAGCTGCTTTCGGTTGACATATTAAATCTATTGTGATATGGAACGATAGTTCATAATGTACGTGTTACTTGCTTTGCAGATAAGGTGTACCCTATTTCTTGTGCTCGTGGTTATTTTAAAAGGCAGACAAGAACGTTGTTTGCTGTTGGAGGGCTACAACAACACTTCGATGCTACGCTTTGTGCCGTCGCTACGGACCCCAAACTCTCGTTCTTGTTGGATTCGGGTTCTTCGCAGACTGGTGGGAGAGTTTGTGTACAGGTTTTGCAAAGGACCGGTGTCTTCAGTTATACACACGCTCATTAAAGTGCTGACCGTGGAGGAAGCTGGTGCCGCTGCACGCCGTTTCCAGCAGAATAACAGCGAAATTACCAAAATAAAAACAAATCAGAAAAACATGTCTTTGCTGTGCTTTTATTTACAAAGTTAAAATTCTTCTAACTTACAAAAAATGTGAACGAAAAGGTAGAAATATAAATACGAAGGAATACGTATTTGTTCAGGGGTGCGCAAAGCCGGAGCCCTGCATTTGCTGCGCTACCCTTTTTTAAAAAGGTCTCCGTTGCGCGTTATTTTAATATGTCCATCTCTTTTAGAAGAGAAAGCATCGCCCCGGTCTCATCCTCTCTCCAAATGTCAACATTCTTATTCGCGTTTGCCAGGTTGTTTCGCGCCGTCTGTTTTGTTAGACGTCGTAGTTGTGCGGTCATGAGTCGCGAGAGCGAGGCGTGGCGCATGTGCACTCGCATTGTCCAGTTAATAGTCCGATTAAGGCGTATACATGGCCGAGAAATTTGAATTCCAATCGCATTATCTGGGTGTCTCAATCGGAGTTCTCCGATTCCAATCGGAGTTCTCAAACTCCAATCATAATCGGAGTAAGGTGTTTACACGCACGTGAGTTCTCCGATCATAATCGGACTAAGGCAATAATTCAATTTTCTCTAGTGCCATGTAAAGGCACTGAATGTAGTGGTTCAGACCAGACGCGAACAGGCGCGCAGCTCGTGCCATTTATTTCAATGGAAGCGGAAGCGCCGCGGAGCGCCGACGAATTTCGCGAGCGAGGCTCCAACTGGTTCACACCAGACGCGAACAGCTCCGCGACGGTCGACAAGCGCTTCTGCTCAGCTGCAGTCTTTTTTTCACTCCCACTTGAGCTTCTTTTTTTTTTCTTTAAAAAAATAAATAAATAAAAAAAATAATTTTCATCATCGCCCCCCCTCGCCCCGTAGCCAACCCGTAGCTTACTTTTGTGTGTGTGTGTGTGTGTGTAAATAAATAGAAACACGCACTCAGGTGTCCATCTCAAGACAAGACCTCTTTCATAATGATCATTGACTGGCATCTCTAGGCTCAAACAGACGTATTTTGATCAAGTCTTCCTGTGTGTGTGTGTGTGTGTGTGTGTGTGTGTGTGTGTGTGTGTTCAATCTCTCTCGCACTCTGATACAATGTACTGACAAATATAACATACAAATATGATATATGATCGAATTTGTCATTCGTTTTTTATTTTGAAATGAGTTTATTTTGAAAATTCACCGGATTTTCTCGTTTTTATTGAGCGACTTCCTGTACTGTAGACGAGGATCGCTCGCGGCTCACGCACGAAATAGAGCGGACGCCGAAACAACTGCAATGCATGCCGCGAGCCGCGCGCCTGTTCGCGTCTACTGTGAACCACCACATTGATTAACGTGGGCGCCGAATGGAAGCGCTCGGCAGCGCTTCACTTCCACGTCCAGTGAACTGACGTTAAATGCATGGCGCGATCCGCGAGGGGAGCCGCGCGCCTGTTCGCGTCTGGTGTGAACTACTACATTGATTAACATGGGCGCCGAATGGAAGCGCTCGGCGCTTCGTGGTGCTTCCCCGTCCAGTGTGAACCGGGCGTTACGTTGCTCGGAAAAATGTGTCGCCTGAGCCTCCGCCCCCTCCGTGCCCATTGGCGGAGGGAGGGCTCATTGAAAAAAAAAATTAAAAAAAAATCGGTCTTCCTTCGGCGCGCCTGGGAAACTCTGAAATTATGAATAACTTAAGCTCGTTTTTGTCCCATTTGCCTGCATCAGCCCGTCATGATATTGTTAAATTAATTGAGAGCCACCCACTATTGTCTTCTGACCACCCCCGCCGTACGTCAGTTTTGCACCATGGCATAAAGTAGAGGGACATGCCACAAGTAAGCAGCACGCACACAGAGTCAATATTGGGAAGTTCAGAAAGAAGCTTTGGCTCTCCTTCTGACAATGGCCATCTTGATGTTTGGGGTCAGGTTTTTACAGACCATAATGCCCTCGAAGATGTGGTGGTCTCTGCTCTTACAAGACTTCAATCTCCAGATTTGCCACAGGAAGGGGGGTTGATAATGTATTGGCAAGTGCATTATCACGTGTACATGTGGACTAGCTGCGGAATTCTTATTTCGGGGGAACTGAGCTGTTTTTCTTGTTTAGTTTTGTTTGTAGGTATGTTAATAGGGTTTAGTTCTTAGGCGAGGGGGTGTTATGACCCACAGGTGGGTCTAGGTGCCTCTATCTTTGTGTCTGTGTGTGTGTGTGTGTGTGTGTCTGTGTGTGAGAGATTGGATGACGCCTTGCAGGTGCGGTCCTGGATGTCGGCTGCTGATTGGACGCGCCACGGCTGAGAAGGAGGAGCAGTCGAGCCAGCCTGACGGTCATCCCTCCTCCGCTCCCAACTCTGCAGTTAGTCACTTCTGAAATGGTGTTAGAGCACGCAGCCGTAGGGGTGGGCTGCCATTTTCTTTGTCCCCTCTTTTCTCCTGTTTATTAAGTATGTAGGGAGGTTAGCCTTTCTGTATTTGGGTTCTCTTTCTTTCTTTACTTAGTTCTTAAGGCGAGCTAGTTGGAGTTTGGTTTATTATTTTGGCCTGGGCCCACCCTGAAGCCTTTGCTGCCCACCGGTTAAGTTGTTTTGTTTATTTCATTTACTGATTAATAAAATGTTTTTTGTTGAAACTGCCAACTGCAGTGAAAAATTAATGAGGCTTGGGAGTGGGGGAAGGTGTCCTACACGTTGCGTCTCGGTCCCCCTAGACGGGACGTAAAACGGAGTTTTCGCCGTGACAGCAGGTTGAGCTCCTACCGTGTTACAGGTGACGTCGTCACGTTAGCCTGTTCCATCCCTGCTAAATTCTTTAAAGAACTACCGTGAGTAAACTTTTAAATTATAATACACTCTACACTAATTGTAATTTCCTGCCCGTGGTTCTATATTGCAACAGTTGACGGCTCATATCAGCAGATAAGCAGCAACAATCTGGGCATTACGGGTGATTCATAAATATGTCATTTCTTATTAATTAGCCCATAAGTGTTGTACACCAGTGTGACACCAAATGCTTGTTGCTGACAGCAGTGAAGAAATGACACTCTAGTGGTTCTGCACATTAGTATAAATAGAGTGATTCTCTATCATTACATCACAGGACGGCGGCACTCTGACAGATTCCATGAACCTGGACACTGATGATCCAGACTCCGGTCCAGATGACACAACAGGCCACAGTGGAAACGGGTCAGAGGATGGACTGGCTGCTGAAAGGATACAGGTAGGTGGCGCTGTCATCCCAAGTTGTGTGGTGTGGAGGATCGGGGCCAAAGTTCCAGATGCTCACAGATGTGAGTCTGGATTCAGGAGGATTGTTTGAAGGCTGGACTCCCAACAGTGATTGGCTGCCGAGGACCTCTCAATCACAATCAGGTTTTTTAGTGGCTGTGAGATTGAAAGTGAGTGAACATCATTAAATAAAGAGCTCCTGCAGGGTCCCAATTTGACAAGTACACTGCTAGGTTTGCTGCTTCGTTTTCGCCAAGGCCCTGTAGCATTCATGACTGACATTGAGGGAACGTTTCATCAAGTAAGAGTTTCCAACCAGGATGTAAACTTCTTACGCTTCCTCTGGTGGCCAGATGGGGACATTACAAAGGACCTACAAGAGCACAGGATGCTGGTCCACATCTTTGGGGCAGTGTCATCCCCAAGCTGTGCTTCATTCGACGACAATCAGCATGACTTCCCAGCCGAGGTTATAAACACTGTTGGTCAAAATTTCTACGTGGATGATTGTCTAAAGGCCGTCAGCACGGTGGAACAAGCTATACATCTGTACCAGCA
>NW_027466262.1:270000-322500 GCF_046127955.1 Nelusetta ayraudi
TGTGGGACGAAACTAAGGCAATTAAGCATTATTTTGATTGTTGGTTTGCGTTTTAGTGTTGCACTTGTTGGTTTGTTGGATTTTCTTATTTAAAGTAAGCATTTTTTTTATGAATACTCAATCTGTTGTATTTATTGACATATAGAGGATTCTTTTCCTAGTATTATAGTGTTTGTTTGTTTTTAAATCAGTTTAACTTGCCTGAGTTGCTTTTTTTTACCTGTAGCCTGTTTTGCTCACGAGGTGTAATAGATTGTGGAATCTTAGTAGACCTTGCTGAGAGTGGCAGCAATCAGCTCTGATGACCGTGGTGCTTGTAAATAAGGCAATGCGCCATCTAGTGGGATGCAGCATGTTTATTCGTGTTGGAGCAATGACAAGTACTACTAACAAAACAAAAGATGCACAGGGTAAAAAAAAAAAATCATAAACTCTTCTTAGATCTCTTATAGATTATTGATAATAACATTCTAATTGATTTCAAACCTTTTCAAAAGATCTTTTGCCAATAGCACACCCAAATATTTGATAACCTTGGAATTCCATTTGATTTTATATTTTCCTGTGTTTGCTATGTTTAACTTGTTGCCTGTGTATTTACCATAGGTTTCTATTATCAACATGAAATGAGGTAAGGTTCTGTCCGGGTCTTGGAGAACCAAAATAATATCATCAGCAAAAAGCCCTGTTAGATATCCCTGCTCTCCTATATGTATTCCTTTTAGATTGTTACTTTGTCTGATCATTTGTGCCAGCGGCTCAATGAACATAGCAAACAATGTAGCGCTTAGGCAACATCCTTGACGAGTACCATTAATCTTTATCCTTGCCGTAGGTTCTTGGTAGAGACCTTGAATACACTGTATTAACTTTTCTTGGAACCCCAGTTTCCCAAGAACTTGATACAGAAATCTCCAATTCACACAGCCAAGGCTCACCAGTAACAGCTCGCAGGCCCTGCTTTTGGATCTGATCTATTATGTATAGGACCCGTCTAATGTCTTCTTGAGTCTGCCTACCTGTTAAAAAAGCTGACTGATTGGAAGTCCATCTCGTCCCCTTAAATTTCAAAGCGTAACGAACCTGTGTCGCCCGAGGAATTTTATTATAGTTTATTTCCTAGGGTGCAACTCCCCAGGTGGCATTGTCAGGCAACCCCCCCCGCCCCCCCATTTTCCTTCATACCCACCATCAGAATTGTCTTGTCTCATGGTTATCTTTTAAGATAACCATGAGCACAAGAAATAGGGTACAGCTTATCTGCAAAGTAAGTAACACGTACATTATGAACTATCATTCTATATCATAATGATGTAATATGTCAACCGAAAGCAGCTGACCAGCTGAAAAGGCTCACTCCACCCCCTACTGTTGGGAGGAGGACACGTTCCCGTCAGTAATTCAAATTTCTCAGCTGCATGTATAGGGGGACAAGGTGAGAACTCCGATTGGACGAGAAAACCGAATTATTGCTTAGTCCGATTAAGCTCTGCATGTAAACGCACTGATTACACCTGCGCCAGAGTGCAGAGTGAAAGCAGCTCTTTTAAAAACAAGCGCAGGCTGGAGTCAGCACTCTGTCCTCTGGCGTGTCCACGCTGAGAACTCTTTCCTTCGCAGTTCTTAGCATTTCGGCTAGCAATCCCAGAGCGGGCTGGGCCATAAGCGCAGCTGGAGGAGGAACTCTGGCGGGTGCCCGTTCATCGGGAGGTGGTGCTGTGTGTGCGTGATCGTTGTGCATTCACCGCTTGGCTGTTAAAGCTGAAGCCCCCCGCCCCCTCTCCTCCTCTGGCGCTCGGCGGGAAGGCAGCGACTTGGAGCGACTGCACCCAGGCAGTTTTGTTTTGTGTGTGTGTGTGTGCAAAGAATAAATAAAAGTTTTCCTTTCGTTCTAACTGTTTAACGCTTGCCTGGGTGTCTCAAGGTATTAGTATGTTAATTTTGTTCTCTTTTCTTTAGGACAGGAGTTGGCGTAGCGTGAATTTTGGTTTGTAGTGATTCCCCTAGCTTTGTTTATTCCCTTTTTTGAGTTTTCTTTGGTTTCTTTGGCCCTGTTCCCCTGTGGTGAATTCTTCTGGTGGATTCAAGTGATGTAGATGTTGAAGGAGTCTTCATTGACACAGACTTAGTTGTATAAAAACTGGTTTATTTGCAAAGAAGTCAAAAGTCAGACAGGCACCATGGAAAGCCTGGGGATGTCTCTGGGCCAGATGTGAGCAACTCCGATGATGCTTTGTTCCCATCACCTTTTATACCTCCCAGCAACCAGGGAGGAAGATGCTAGAAGTGGGGGAGAATGTATACATTCCATAGTTGCACCCCCAATGACCATCTGGTTTCAATTTGGTGGCCGTTGGCAACAACAAGACCATATATGGACCCTGAGACGCCCTTAGGGAAGAAGTGCAGCAGGTTCACTGCTGAGTTCACATCAGGCCATATACATAAGATCACATGATGTCATATACATAGATTCAGATACTACACCCCTTATTTTCTTATGTTGAACAGTCTTTTTGGTATGGTACTTATTTCCTTGACACTCAGGCAGCTAAACCTGGTCTATTTTAAATTGTTGTCAAATAAAGCTGTTTCATAGGAAGTCCGTCTCGTCCTCTTAAATTTCAAAGCGTAACGAACCTGTGCGTATTGATGCGTCATGCTGATGCGTAGCCCCTCCAGGATCCCTCCTTGCACTGCCACTCCGTCGTAGTGCGGGGCACCGAGTGCCGCAGGCCCCTCCGCACCCGTCGCCACCGCCGTCTTCGACGCCAGGCCGCATCTCGCCAATTCCTCCTTTACCTCCTCTGCGCTGTTGTAGGTTCGAGTTCCCGTATCCCAGTGGGTCCTCATCTTGGTGAATGGCGTCTGGAACCGGATGGCCTTCTCCTTCAGGATTCTTTTAGCAGTGTTGTACTCCTTTCTCTTTTGGACCATCTCTGTCGCGTAATCGTGATGGAATGATGGTACTTTCTTCCCCAGTTCTATTTTCTTTGTCCATAGCTCTCTCAGGACCCTCTCTTTGGTAGTAAATTCCAGAAAGTTAACAATGATGGGTCTCGGTTGGGCACCGTCCGCTGGCTTCTGTGCAAATGAGCAGTTTGCTCTCTGAATTTGGAAATTAAAATCCGCTGGCAGGTGCAGTTCGCTTTTCAGCAGGTCTTCCACAAACTTGGCCACAGATTCTCCCTCCTCTCCTTCAGTGACTCCATAGATACGTAGGTTGTTTCTCCTCGGCCTGGACTCCAGGTCAGTTAACTTGTCCTGAAGAGCTTTTTGTTCTCTCAATGATATGACCAGAGCGTCATTAGCTTCCTGTGCCCAACGTTCTAGCTTTTCAATCCGCGACTCAGCCTGGTTGATCTTGCCGGTCTGGAGCTCCTGTTCGGTGACGACTTTCGCAAGTTGTTGATTTATTTCGTCTTTGAAGTCGTCCAAGTCTTTTTCCACGTCGTTCCTCAGTGTTTCTCCAAACGTGCGAAGGACTTCTTTTGATTCCGTTTTTAAATCCCTTATCTCCTTGCTAATAATTTTTATGTCCGAGCCCTTTTCCGTGTCGTTAGTCACGAGGAGTTTGTTTCGCCATCTCCCTCTGTTTCAGAGCAAGCTGGTAGTTCCGCCATATTGTCTGTTACCGTGTTTCTGTTTTGGTTGAATCAAGTTTTCCTTCCCATTCCAACGTTCCCCTGATCACTTTGTAGTTAATATGATATCTGACAATAGTTATTCAAGTTTTCGGGGAGTTTTTACCCTAGACGGTCGAGAGCCCTGGTGTTGCGCAGTCTACCGCTTTATGGCCAAACCAGAAGTCCCTTCCCTCTAGCCTTTTCAAGGGGGAGGTGGCTAGACTCGGCTCTTGTGGGACGAGAAGCAGAAGGCGTGTCCGATCGGGGGGGAAGATGAGATGACATTTTTGTGGGTCAACACAAACTCATCTGCGAGGACAGCAGCCTTGGACAATGACGACACTTTCTGTTCATTCAAGAACATTACCACCTTCTCTGGCAAAGAGTCTTTAAAATCTTCTAAAAGAACGAGCTCACGGAGTGACTCAAAGTCATTTTTGACATCATTAGCTGCACACTATTTATCAAAGAGGTTGCTTTTCTCCCATGCAAACTCGACAAAGGTTTGACCACTAGATTTTCTATGGTTCCTAAATTTTTGCCGGTAGGGCTCAGGAACAAGCTCATAAGCAGGAAAAATTGCTTCCTTTACAACATCATATTGCAGGCTGTCTTCTAAGAAAAGAGCAGACACCAACTCCTGTGCTTTTCCCACCCACTTGCATTGGAGAAGGACAGGCCACATGTCTCTTGGCCAGTTGAGTGGCGAAGCTATTCGCTCCAAGGCACTGAAGTATGAATTCTGTACCTACCTACAACCCCCCCTTCCGTGGCCCGCCGACTCGATGCAGGTCTGTCATGTGGCCCGTTGCTAAAAAAGTTTGCCCACCCTCTATACAGACAGTGAGTTGGAGCAAGCTCGTAAGCACTACTTCCAGATGGCCAGTGAGGGGAAATGTGTCATGTTCAAAGAGCTGAGATGCAGGCTGGTGACAAACACTGTCACCAGCATGATTTCTATCTTGAGAGCCAGTCAGCAAGGAGAGGGGGTCTGGTACCCTTCTAAGCATGAAGTCACTGCAATGGCTCAAAGACTAGTGGAGTATTATCCCATGCTGAAGGATTAAGACAAAACAATGAAACATGTAAGTGATTATATTATTTTGCGCACTTAGATTTTGAAGCGTGTGGTTATTTTTGGCTGATACTTTTTTTTATCTGTGCATGTTCACTTTCCATCTTTATTTAAATAAACCTATAGGCTCTTGACTCCAAGTGCAAAACATCACAAATGGACAGTTCTGTATTCAAGTCATATATATATGTACAAAGTGAGGAGCATGGGGGGGAGTGAAATCTTATTTACCACAGGCGAGCACTTACAAGAATCTTCACAAGAGATTCACCAGAGAGGGGCCACAAGAAGAAAAGGCATCGCATTGACTTCTCAGCAAGTGACCAAGAAGAAGATCATGATGCAGACTCAATTGGTGGATCAACAATTATTTTGTGTCACACACCAGGGCGCAGTTCTGATAATGGCCACACTTCACATAAGTAGAAACATGTCCATTTTAATAATAATGATAACGTATGAAAGCTAGGCAATGTTTTGATAGTTTTGGATATCATGATATATCACAGGCATTTTTACATTTGAATTGTCATTTGATATATTTTGATGCTCCAAACAATTTCATCCATTTGACTGATTTACTGATTTGTCTCCTCCATTTCATCAGCCAAAGATGGTCTGACAGCACAGGCCAGACATTATCAGACCCTGCAGGAGCTGTACAAGAAACCAAAACCCAACCAAGATGCTGTCTCCCAAATTCTTGACCTGCAGTTTCAAGCAAGAAGATCCTTCATTGATAGTGATGTTCTGAAAGAACAGGACAAGGCCAACAAAGATCCTGGATGCATATCCATGTGTCAAGGATCTTTATCGTGTAAGTGATTAACTTGTTTTGGTTTATGATGAAAAGCAAGCATTTTTGCAGATTTTAACACTGACTTGCATTATAGGCGATGAATGAGCTGCGGCGCATTCTGGATAAGGGCAACAGAAAATTCATTGATGAACTAAAAAAAGAGATGGGAAGACTTCTGCACCAATGTGTAATTTTATGGTGTTTGGAAAAAAAAATGAAGTGATGAAGCCACGCATAACGCTGGATGTAGGTGAGTGGGACATGCCAGTGAGGCACTGCTTCATGTCATTCAGGTGAAAGTTTGTTCGTATTTTCTCACATTCAACACTTCATAGTTCCATGCATGGATGTGGCGTTTCCTTCTTCTTTTTCTTTAGCCAACAGAAGATCCCACAATGTACTCGCAGAAGAGGTCTTTCTGCAAGCCTGTGTTGCTGTTTGATGGGACCCGCTGTCTCATCTGTCTTGGAGCCACTCCCGCCACCACGTTTGCCAAGGAAGACTTGAGTGACGGTCTGCTTCATCTGATGGATTACTACTATGCCCTGCACCTCACATATCCAAAAGTGTGTGGCAACCCTTCTCTCTGTCATTCAGACAGAAGTGCTACAGGATACTATCCATGAGTGAGACACCACAGCCTCATACAAAAAAGACCATGGCAGAATGGAAAGATTTTATTGGGGAGTAGAGCTGTGTACTAGGCATAGGTAGTGATACACTCCCTTGGTAGTTGTAACTTGAGGGTGGGTGGGAGTCTGTTGGAACAAACATGTTATCAGTGGTGATAGGAACACAACACTATATGCTGTCCCCATACTGTTTTTGTTTTTTTTGTGTCAGGGAATCTGAATCAATATTCAATAATGATGACGGTGAATATTGTAACAACACAACATTACTTGCGTTCTAGAAATGATTGCTTGAGATTGTTTTAAGATGCAATGCTTTAGTGACGTTTTTATTACAAGGCAGTGAAGGCACTGTCAGCAATTTAAGTGAATAAATATTTGTTGACAATATTAATTCTGTTTGCTGAATTATCTTTTTTTGGGGGGGGGAATGGGGGGGTGGATGCTTTGTCTCATTTTGAGAAAAAAAAGCTAATATTGTGAACACTTAAATTAAGAAGAATTGCACTGTTAGTAGGTCTGGTTTTAAGATCTTTTCATTCAAATTAAGAAAGAAGCAAACGTGAAAAAAGAATTGAGAAGCTAGTATCAAGTTTATTTGACTTAGTACAGTCCTTGGAATGAGTGCTTTACTGTTTATTTCAAGAGTTTTTCCATTCTTCAAATGCCTAGATATATCGTCTTATTTTAAGAAATCTTACCAAGTCTAAATATCTTACTGCATTGGCAGATAATTTGACTTGTTTCTAGCCTGTTCTTTCTCAATTTAAGTGTTTATTTCTTAGATATATTTTGCAGTGTGTGGACACCGAGGGGAGCTCTAGAATTGGCTCATTCAACCGACCAACGAGCCAATCAGCAGCGGCGTCACAGGCCCTCCTCCTTCTTTGTTCTCTCTCTCACTTTGACTTCTGCACTGGACAGCCAGGTTTGTGGAGGGAAGGTTGGAACAAAGTAAGGACGGGGTTACCCCATACATTCATGTACGTAGAGTCACTAAGTCTTAAACTCACCAGGTTTGTATCGCTTATCGATAACCCTAATGCCATACAAGTCTATGAGGGTCAAAGGTCAACTTTGTCCTAGGGACATGGGGCCACTTTCAGGTTCATCAGGATCCTCCTGGACACACCCACACCAAATTTGGGGCTTCAAGCCCATGAGGAACCCCGAAACCCTCACTCTAATTCCAGCCTTATCGCTAACCCTAATGCCATACAAGTCTATGAGGGTCAATGGTCAACTTTGTCCTAGAGACATGGAGCCACTTGCTTTTTCATCAGGAGGCCCCAAGAAGCGCACACGCCAAATTTGGGGCTTCCAGTTCTTGAGGAACCCCAAAACCCTAACCCTAATTTCAGCTAACCCTAGTTTCAGCCTTATCGTTAACCCTAATTCAATGCAAGTCTATGGAGGTCAAAGGTCAAATTTGTCCTAGAGACATGGGGCCACTTTCAGGTTCATCAGGATCCTCCTGGACACACCCATGCCAAATTTGGGGCTTCTAGCCCATGAGGAACCCCGAAACCCTCACTCTAATTCCAGCCTTATCGCTAAACCCTAATGCAGTGCAAGTCTATGAAGGTCAAAGCTCAACTTTGTCCGAGAAACATCAAGTGTTTTTTTCATGAATCATTCATCAATGTTAAGAGTTTGCTTTTTAGGAGAATTCACAATAAAAATACATTGACACTGTCAAGATGGACTCAAGCACTATTATTGAACTATACTGTATTTTTTGAGTGATGTGAAGCTTTTGACAAGCGCTGCGCAAAGGAGGCCCATTTGTTTTTGTTTTTTTTCAGGGGGCCCAAAATTCCTGGCGGCACCCCTGAGCGTTCATCTCCAGCACTAAGGCAGTGGAGCTGCCGGCCACGAGAGAAGAATTAACCAGTCCATTGAAACCATTTGTTTGGTCTAGTGAGTGGCAACAGTCCTTTGAGGATCTTAAGTGCCTTCTCAGCTGTAACCCTGTCGTGTCTGCTCCAAATTTTTCCTCATTGGCTAGAAGCCCCAAATCTAGCGTGGGCACTTCTTGGGGGCTCCTGATGAAAAAGCAAGTGTCCCCATGTCTCTAGGACAAAGTTGAAAATTCACCCCATAGACTTGCATTGAATTAGGGTTAACAATAAGGCTGAAACTAGGGTTAGGGTTAGGGTTAGGGTTAGCTGAAATTAGGGTTAGGGTTTCGGCGTTCCTCAAGTACTAGAAGCCCCAAATTTGGCGTGGGCGCTTCTTGGGGGCTCCTGATGAAAAAGCAAGTGGCCCCAAGTCTCTAGGACAAAGTTGAAAATTCACCCCATAGACTTGCATTGAATTAGGGTTAACAATAAGGCTGAAACTAGGGTTAGGGTTAGGCTTAGCTGAAATTAGGGTTAGGGTTTCGGGGTTCCTCAAGTACTAGAAGCCCCAAATTTGGCGTGGGTGCTTCTTGGGGGCTCCTGATGAAAAAGCAAGTGGCCCCATATCTGTAGGACAAAGTTGAAATTTCACCCCATAGACTTGTATGGCATTAGGGTTAGGGTCCAAGAGTACACATACACATTTTCTTTTGCTTTTTTGATTTAAGCTCATCTTCTCCAGCTGCAAAGGTACAGAAACCTTTCTGTGTTTTGATGTTGTGTGTGAGAAAACATCACTTTTTTCTGTAAACTTGTGTTATCATTGTCCTTCATTGAAAATGACACAATCTTTCATTTCATTGTTCAGATGCCGAACACCAAGGCATTCCGTCGCTCTCTGGCCATGAAACGACGCCTGGAGCAAAAACGGGATTGGACACCTTTTCCACCTCGGAAGGACTTTGAACGTCGTGAGTACTTCCACGTTCATGATTTCATGTTCTGCCTGTGTTATGTTGTATTCCAAATAAATCTTACAAAAACATATTTAGATTTTTCTTTTTTGTCAATTTACACAGGGCGCGGTACTGGTCAGCGACCTGCGTGCGAAGATGGCCCGTTTTGCTCCTGACTGACAAAACAGTGCAAGTTCGTTCTTAAGGCCCAGCAACCAGACAAGAAGGTATGGGTCGTGATTTTGTCAAGCCACGAGTTTCTTTCTGTTTTTGTTCTGGTGGTGGGAGACTCACATCTCTGTCCACTTGTGGATGGTTTTGTGTTCTCGCCCTGGGCAACAACCTTGAACACGGGCTTGTAACAGACTCCGCCCAGGATTTTGCTGCGCTACTGGCAACTGTGTTGGACCGCTGGCCCAAGGTTTGTTTATCTGCTGTGACAAACAAATTTGAACACATGAATGTCATCACCACTTTGTTTTATCAATATCAAGTAATTCCATGATCCATTGTTCAATAACAAGAATATTCATGAATTTATTTTGCATTTTTATGTTTGTTTGGGTTTTTTTTTTATATATACAACTATTTTGTAGGTGTTTGTGCTTGACTTTCCACCTCGCCTGACTGTCAAGCCAGAACTACAAACAGCGCTACGTCAAGTATATCATCGTGTTGCTGCACGCATGGGTGTGTAAAATACATATTTTTGTTGTATTTTTTTCTCTTCAGTGACACTGTGCTAACAGATATTTCTTAGAATTGTGTGATTACACAATTGATTATGTGACACTTCTTCCAGGTTTAACATTTGTGTATATGGCCGATCACCTCCCCCTTCGTCAGCTGTACAAGGTGGTGTTATGATGGTGTAAGTTTTGCCTTCTTCAGCCTTACTTGCTCTTCATTTGATATGACAAATATGTGTTAACATGTTGTTTTCTGTTTAGGTGCACCTCAGGACTGATTTTGGAGGAGCGTCTGCATGCTGCAGTGCTCCATCAGCTCGCACCCCCTTCACCTGGTCCAGGGTGTCTCCCAGAGTGGTTGTGACAGGTCCTGTCCACATGCCAGTGTATGGACCTGCTCCTGAATGGACTCTTGTTGGACAGGAGGTTGAGGTAACCTGTTCATCCCTCTTTTTTTTTTTTCCCCCCCAATCGTGTATTTGTCAAACTGTGCAACTTTTTATTTTAAAAATGAACACTTATCCTAAGTTGACTCTGATTTCCTCTCCTCTTTTTTTTATAGACAGTACCAACAGCTGTTGAGACTGCATTTCACACAGACATCCCGTCCAATCCCGTGTGGTTCAGTGAGGCTGTGCTGCTGGACCACATGGAGACCGTCGTGGAGTCATCTGGCAGGGTTTCCCCAGCTGCCACGGTAACATTCACACAATTATTCATACACTTATCAACTAGGGGTGGGTGAAAAAAAAAAATCAATATTGCAATATATTGTTGTGCTTTCTGTCGCAATAAATAATCGATACACTGACGGCAAATATCAATATTTTTTTCCAAAGACCACCTGTCCACCTGTCCCGGGAAAGATAAAATCTCTCCCAGGACACAATTTGTCCCGTTTTTTAGGGAAAATGACAAAACCTCATTTAATTTCCGTCTGTGGTCTAGATAGGGTTGCCAACCCTCCCGTAAAATACGCGATTGTCCCATATTTGGCAACTAAAAAGCCTGTCCCGTAATGAACTGATGGGGGACGCACTTCACTTTTTCACGTATATTTTGGGGACACGGTTATTTATTTCTTTATTTTGTCTGCATCATTTTTTTTTATTGATTTTCAGAATCGGGGCAGTGAAAGGATTTTTTTCCCTCTCTCATCTTCCCGTCGGTTTGTATATCCCAAGTCCCCAAGTTGCGATAAGACAAGTTGCTACTGACTTTACATTACCAGAAAGCACTGTCCTTGTTTACATGAAAGTTATTAATGTTCATGCACTTTAATATGTTTGCTTGTGCAGTGCACGTTTGTTTGTACATTATACAAAGTTTTGGAATAAATGCAAGATCACAGGCATTTTCCTTTTTATGGGTATTTTTTTCTTTTTCAGTCACATATTGTGACGACCCTGTCTCTATATAACTTGTTGTGGTTCCCAGCTGTTTTCCCATTTCTAGGTAGCGGTGGATGTGGGAGTGGCATCTTCCGATTAGGACACCTGTGCCGATGCCCCCCGCAGGATAAAAGGCCGACTGCATGTGCCGCTCGGTCTCTTCTCCATTCTCCATCCAGCAGCCATGGGCATCTGGCCGACTCTCAGCTTCTTCTGTTCTGTTTTGCACCTGACAACACCCCACATCCTATTATTCACTCATCCACACTTACATTACTGATGAATACTGACAAACACACACCATATATTTCATTATTTTGCTTACAATTATCTATTTTGTTATAATAAACCTTTTGATTAATTGCAATCCGCAATCCCTTCCGTTATTGTCATAACTCTTGAGCCGGGTTATGACAATATCGTCTGCAAAATTTCGAAGATATCGAAGATATCGTGTGTCGTGATGTTGTCATTATCGTGGGCCAAATATCGTCACAGTATCGAATTGTGGGTTAGCCGTATCGCCCCACCCCTATTATCAACACAAGATCACATATGTACAGTACATGTACAGTTTAATTAGTGTGTTACTTTGTTTATGAATTAATTTCTTTATGTTCTTCCAGATGTCCAGCCTGAGACGTCGATCAGCACGCGTTGCCTCAAAAACCAAAACAAACAAGTGACATGTTGGTATTTGGGATATGTGTATTTCATTGTGTGCATCTTTGTGATAGGACAATAAATGCAGTTCTTTAAACGTTACTTTGTGTCCTTGTATTTGCAGGTGTGGGCAACACGTTCAACTGTCCACATGACTGAGTCTGCCTCCAGCAATGTCACAGCAGTGCAGCAGGTTTGTACTTATTCATTTCCACTTCATCACCTGTGTGTGTTTTCTAGGCTTTACACCGATCTTATCGGCTGTATCGGATCGGCCGATATTTGGCATTTTTAGAAACGTTCGTGATCGGGCGTCATGTCATGAATCGCCGATCAATGACGTCATGGTTGTGTTGAAACTTTTTTAATCTGTCTCATTTCCTCCAAAGTAGTTTTACAGCATTGACATGTTTATTTGTTTGTATCCGAGACATAATGATTCATGATTCAAAGGCCTTCATTTTCGTCTTCGTGCCTCTTCCTGTTTTGAGTACTGTCGCTATGTGACGGACAATAAAGTTTCTTTGAATCTTCACGACAGCAACATCCATGGGCGACACAAACAAACGTGTCGGGAGTGTGGAAGTTTTTCAAAGTGAGAGGAACAGACATAGCACAAGCTATCTGCAATATATGCAACGCTACAGTACTTCGCGGGGGAACTTTGGTAAAAAAATTTCAACACCACAAATTTAATCAGGCACTTGGAAAAGATACACACAGAGGAGCATGTCGAGTTTAAGAAACGCAGCGCGGAGAAAGAAAAAGAAAAGCAAACTCTGAAACGGATGCTAAAGCAAACAACTTTAGACGGTGCTCCTGAGAAGGCAAGGGGTGTACAGAAACAAGTATTTATTGCCCCTAACGTGATCGGATCGGTGATCGGTTTATTTAAACTCACTGATCGGTGATCGGCACAAAAATCGTGATCGTGTAAAGCCTAGTGCTTTCCTTTCTATGTTTATTGGCATAAAATCACATCTTTCTTATTTTAATCAGGTGGAGGCGACACCACAGATGACCAGAGCTGTGCCCGTGGTTCCTGTGGCTCCCGTGGTTGCCAGCACCAAGCCAGAGGAGGCCAGCACCGTCCAGGAGGCAACACAGAAGATCAACGAAGCTAAGGAGGCTTTTCTTTCTTCTTCTGTTGCCTCTGACTGCTCCGCTCGTTCTACGCCTCGCACATGTGATTTGTGATCCATCATCAGTTAGTACTAGTGAAGATGCAGTGGCAGATCATGGCACTGGTATTAGATTAGCCAAGGTTCTGCATGGTTCTTTTCATCAAGGCGAAACCGGTCACGGTTTAAAATTCCAGCACCAGCTGGCAACAGTGAGTCACTTCAGAAGAGCAAAACTCCTCACTTTGACATGGATAATTCTGACGTAGAGTTTGTCAGTGCTGTGACCAATGAAGAGTGTAACTTCTCTCCCCTTGATGTTGATGTTTGTTTAGACCTTAGCAAAAACTTGAAGATTCATTTGGACCGTGCAAGTTTTCCAATTTCTGATTGCAAAGGCCCATTAGGTTCGCCGTGTACAAATGAGAATGTAGAGGCTGATGGAAACTGCTTCTTCAGAGCCATCAGTCAAGCTGTGACTGGTTTATAGACACAGAAGTGGAAATTCAGGTTGCAGCAGATTGTTTACGATTAGATGTGTACACTTTTAACGACGGTCATGGGTTGAAGTACAGCTCTTGCAAGAAACAATTCTCACATTGTATACATTTATGGATGTATTTGTTTTATATGGAGGCAGTTACCATAATCCAAATTAAAATAAGAATATAATAACAGAAATGCTTTTTCATTTTAAGAACGAAGCTGCATTATTTGACTCATAATTAAAATGGTTAATAAGTCATTCAATCTGCATTTTCATTTTCTTATTCATGACTGCTCATTCTTGTACTTAATTCAAATGAAGGAAAACACATTTGAGATTTAATTTTCAAAACATGCACCAGCAAAGAGTTACCAAAATTCAATATGAAAAGTAAAATTCAAAAATGAAAAAGCAATAGCAGAATGCTTTTTCATTTTAAGAACGAAGCTGCATTATTTGACTCATAATTAAAATCATTAATAAATATTGCTATATGCATTTTCATTTTCTTATTCGTGTCGCACCTTTTATGACACAATCAAAAAGAAAACTGAGGGCATTGCTTTTTAATTTTCATGGTCCTGCCCTGCACAAGAGTTACCACAACTCGAAAACGAAATCGCAATCTCAAAGTAAGCGCGCGGCGCAGGAAAGTGACGTCAGCAGCTCTCCACCTCCGCTGTGGGTATGTAGGGGAGGAAATATCTAGACACAAATAGTAATATCTCCCCAATACGTATTCCGTCGTTCCGGTGTCAAGGTGAGGATTTCAAAGTAAAATACATAATAATTAATTTAATCTGACTCCATTTAATAATAATAACTTTACTTTTATACATTGATTGAGAGAAAGACTTGATTAACAATTAAGAATATAGACTCAATAATAATAAACTTCTCGTGATCTGACATTAGTCTTCAGTTCAGGGATGGCTTCTATAAATTAACAAAACTATTCAGTTTGTTCATTAAACATGGAAGAATAGCCTGATGTCTGGGTTGGAGTATTCAGAGGTTATTGAACATGATACCCAATCTTATCTGACCAACTCAGAGGTTAAGGGTTTGAATAATGTCCAGTGAAACTTACCATATAACTAAGGTCTTTGGGATTCTGATTAATCCCTATCTTAGTTCAGTGATGGCAGATATAAACAAAGCATTCAGTGACCTTCTTAACATAGAAGAACAGCCCAGACATCTAGGTTGAGATGTTCAGAGGTTTATATCTTCCAACTCAATAGTTAGAAAAACATGACACTCAATCTTTTCTATTCAACTCAGAGGTAAAGAGTACAAGCATTACTCAAATGAATTTACCATATAACTGAAGACTAAATCAATATCTGATGTCAGATTGCTCTCCACATAGAAACAAAAGTCTCAACAAGTTAATATTGAAGGGGAATGGATAACATACCAGTTTATTGCGATGTCCAGAGTAAAAATGCAGCAAAAATGTAACAGACCGGTTGTGTAAAAATGATGGTAGAAAAAATCAAGAAGTCAAAGAAAAAGGAGAGAGAGAGAGAGAGAGAGTGGGTCCCAGAAAAGGAGAGAGAAAAGAAGAGAGCTTCAGATTCTTGTTCCTTCCCTTAAATATCCTCCCAGAACAGAGACACTGCTAAAATGCATATTTAAAAGATTCAAATCAAATCTACTCTTCCTACTCGGGAACCTTTTGGTCATCAGGGGTAATTTTCCACAGCAACAATAGATCACCAAGACCTTCATACCTCTCGCACTGACACTCACAACATTTCAAAGGAAAGTTCTAAACAAAAGGCAGAGACAGTCCCTGAATGCAAATCCAACAAACACAAGGAGATACCTTTTGGCCCTCGGGGGTTCCTTTCCCGCGACATGTAAATCATGTAAGTTAATTACAATAGGTGAGATTGATACAGTTGTAACCCCTGTCTTTGAAGAACTTCCATTGTTAGAGAAAACACTTCAGGATGTGGATTTGACTGTCTTACAGGTATGGCGGTATGACGCCAAGTGTCATTTGCCTCCTGTTATGTGTAAATTCTAATGTTTGTGAATTTAATAAATGTATATATATATAGTGTATATTTAAAAAAACAAAACAAAACAAAAAAAAGGTATAGCGGTATGACACCACTTTGCCATCGTTACTTTTCACGTCATTGAAGTTGCCGGTAAACAAGATTTAAATCGCCGAAAAACGTGGACCACTGACGGATCTCGTTGGTCGGACAGATTTGAGCATGGCGCACATTGACACAATTGTTCAAACCCTGCTGGATTTAGCTTCCCAGGTGGAGTTGAATAGTGTATCTGAATGTGATGCTCGGGACCGAGTTGAGCAGGTATTCTGCCGTCCCAGATACGGACGCAAACAAGGTTGCCCTAGCCAACCTGTTGTCAGTTATGGAACACCTTGATGCACCAGCACAACATCAAAGCTAAAGCTATTTGTTACATGGGTGGAGTAACAGCTGTTCGGCGTCGGCCACCAGTCCATCCGACGAAGGATGCGAAGCAACAGATCAATCCGTCGACTGGTGGCAGATGCTGGTGCGAGATTTGTCAGTGGTCCACGTTTTTCGCCGATTTAAATCTCGATTACCGGCAACTTCAATGACGTGAAAGAAGTAACGATGGCAAAGTGGTGTCATACCGCCATACCTTTTTTTTCTTTTCTTTTCTTTTTAAATAAAAAAAAGAATATATATATATATATATATATATATGTATATATATATGTATATATATATATATATATATATATATATATATATCTTTATTAAATTCACAAACATTAGAATTTACACATAACAGGAGGCAAATGACACTTGGCGTCATACCGCAATACCCACAGGTGGAGAGCTGCTGACGTCACTTTCCTGCGCCGCGCGCTTACTTTGAGATTGCGATTTTGTTTTCGAGTTGTGGTAACTCTTGTGCAGGGCAGGACCACGAAAATTAAAAAACAATGCCCTCAGTTTTCTTTTTGATTGTGTCATAAAAGATGCGACACGAATAAGAAAATGAAAATGCATATAGCAATATTTATTAATGATTTTAATTATGAGTCAAATAATGCAGCTTCGTTCTTAAAATGAAAAAGCATTCTGCTATTGCTTTTTCATTTTTGAATTTTACATTTCATATTGAATTTTGGTAACTCTTTGCTGGTGCATGTTTTGAAAATTAAATCTCAAATGTGTTTTCCTTCATTTGAATTAAGTACAAGAACGAGCAGTCATGAATAAGAAAATGAAAATGCAGTTTGGATTATTTATTAACGATTTTTTTTATGAGTCAAATAATGCAGCTTCGTTCTTAAAATGAAAAAGCATTTCTTCGGTCATGTTTCACCTCCAGTCAACACGCAGTGGTTCACATGAAGGTCCAAGAGGCCTACAGACCTACACAGAGTCTGGATGTGGCAGCACAGTGGCATCATTGTCTTTGTTGTGTTGTTTGGTCATTGTGATCCAATGTAATGTGAGAGAAGGACGAGTGCAGTTATATTGGAGTGAGTTGCTTACAAATACAGATCGCACGATTTCTATCCCAATTGTTAAGTGGGAAAGAGACCTGTCTCTCCAGCCTCACTCTAATTTCTGGAGAACAATCTGCCTGAACACCTTTTCACTGATAAAACAACCTATTCTTAAATTAATACATTTTAAAGTACTCCACAGGATCCACTACACTGGACAGCGGATGTTTCAGATGGGCATGACCGCCTCTCAGACCTGCTCACACTGCACAGTTAATGTCCCAGATAATTACCTACACGCTGTATGGCATTGCCCACCAGTAAATAAATTCTGGCACGTAGTATGCAATGATTTATCAGCACAGGTTGGTTACAACATCACAGCCACTCCTTCTTTTTGTCTCTTAGGGGACCTCAGTGATATCACATCAGATAAGGCAGAATCTCGCATGCTGATCACCTCCTTATCTATCGCTAAGAAAACAATCCTCACAAACTGGAAAACAAAACAACACCTGCACATTGCACAATATAGGAACTTACTGTTAGACCACACCTCCTTGGTAGGAATGTCTGCTTCATCCTATAACTAACTAGTAATCAATCAATAGCTGAGGCTGCTGGTTGATGTGGGCAGCCGTGGTGGGGGGTCGGGGGTTGGGTGGGTGGTGCTCCAGGGGTGGTGCTCCGGGAGGGGGGGGGGGGGGGGGGGGGGGCGTCCCTGGCTCTGGTCTGGGGGCCCCCTTGTTGGTGGGAGGGCTGGTCCGTCCCTGTGTTTGGGGACTGGCGCTGGATCGTACGCGGTGGGGTCGCATGCCTGGGGTGGGGCTGCGCGTTCGCCGGCTACCGCTCCTGTGTGCCCTGGTGGTGCGGTGCGGTGGGGGGCGGGCCCCCTTTGGCTCCTGGATCCCTGTGGTGTCCCCGGCCCCGATGTCGCTGAGGGGGCGCCCTGACTGGGAGTCCCCCCTGGTCACATAATAGGTGTTTTTCTTTTTTGTTTTTTTTTCCCTAAATTTTTAATTAATTAATTTATTTTCTTCTGTTTCGGGAGATTTGTGTCTTGGGTGGTCGCTGCCCGGCCTTCTGGCCTTAAGACCCTCTCCAATCTTAATAGCATTATAGACACTTAGGGCCTGGGGGGGTGGTTCGTGCACTGCGGCCGCCGCCCTGCTCAGCAGCAGTGTGGTTGCCCCAGGGCCTTACCACCCTTCCATTTTAAACGCACCATAGTTCAACACACCAGCAAGTGCACATATACACACACTGACACCCCTACACACAGTGGGGTCGGCCTGCTAGCGGGGGCGGGATCCGGCATCTTTCCCACTCTGGATGGGCCCTGTGCAGTCCGGTGCCCCTGGGGTGCGAGACCGGCTGGGCCTATGGGGACCTCGCCACTTGCGGCGATGCGCCATACTGGGTCCGTAGGGGGGGGGCATCTGGGTGCCCGGGCCTGCCTTGGGTACCGATCCTCCTGGTGGGTGAAGGGGATGGGTCCTGTCATGGGGATGAGTCCGGTCTCGCTTGCCCTGGGGGGCCGCGTCCGGAGGACGGGCTCTGCTGTCTGTTCGCCCCGGGTGGTGTCCCTTCTCCTTGGGGTATCTGCCTCCCTGTCATCTTGCCCTGGCTCCTCGTGGGGCGGGTGCCCTCCGGTCCGGGGGCCTGCTGCTCCAGGTCTCTTCCTGGCCGGCATTGCAGCGGGTGTGCCGTGTCCGGGCCCCCCCGCCCTGGACTCGTCGCTGGCGTGGGGCGGTTGCGGCCTCGGAGGCCGCACTAATTGGCAGCCTACTTCCAGTGACGTACTTAAACACACTCCCACATTCAGGTACACACACCACCACATCCACACACACACACACACACACACACACACACACACACACACACACACACACACGCATGCACACACACACACACACACACACACACACAGGAGCAGCAGCTCTAATTGGCTGAGAGCTAAATATCTTCTTATCTTACTGGGTGTAAATGAATCTGTCCATTTTTTAAATGTCAAAATTTAACATTTGGTTTCTATTTTTTCAGATATTATTTCCGTCAAATTCATTTGAATCAACAGAAGAAGAAAATCAGTGTGTAGTTCAAACTTTGTGCGTCTTTGTGTTCAGTTTTTCTGCTGTAGTTGTGCTTTTCTTTTCATTCCAGATGAATTCCACTCAATTTCCTTTTCAAACCTTGTAGGTGTTGAGTGAGCTGCAGCGCCCCCTGGCTACAAGTTTCATACTGTGACTCTGCCGACCGAGGTAAAAAAACCAACAAACTCTGACACTTTGCTGAGGTCCTCCTGGAGGAGCTGAAGGTGCAGAACCTTCTCAGGCCTCTCTGAGGAGGAACTTGCGGCTGTCGGTCCTCTGCTGCCCCCTGCTGGTCACACAGGCCTCTTACACCTCCGTTTGTCTGTTCAGCACATATTACATTTTTGAATGGCTCTATAAACGTCACTGATGAGACGATTTTATGATTCCTGCAGTTAAATGTTTTTAATTCCAAATCTGCAAAAACCTTCTGATCAATGAAGACAGAGTTGATTAAAATGATTTCAAAATTGACCCGTTTGAGAAAAGCTGCACTGTGGCATTGTTTGCATGTTGTTTTAGCTCTCAGTGGCTTCATTTCGCATTTTTCTTAAAAGCTTCGTTTAGTGGTCCATTGTGGTCAATGGGACACTGAACATCCGCTTTGTGTGCCCGAGTTTTAAGAGGATCAGGTGCGGACATTTTAGCATTTAAATTATTATGGCTTATTAGCATAGGTACGTAGTACCTCACCTGTCCGTTCTTTTTACAGTGCTTCCTGAACACCTCACCGGCACACTACAGCCGCCTGCTAGCACAAAGCTGCGCAGAGCCTCCTCGTTGTTCTCCTCACCTGGAGGACGCTTGGTGATCAAGACCTGTGGCCCAAAACTCGGTCCTATAAGATAAGTGCAGGAACACTGCCGCTTCGCCCGCACTTGATTGTGCTAGCCGCCCCGTACAGACGGTGGACGGTGCATGTTGCTTCCGTCCCGCCTTGGTTTTACTTGTTGTTTTTCAGTTCTCGTTGTGTTTTTCTTCGTTTGCTTACGTCGCCACTGCTGACCCTCAGACAGCAGACGTTACACTATCAAGTCGCCGGTCCAGCTACAGGGGTGTGCGTGCGTGTATGCGTGTGCGTGGTTGGTGGGAACTTGGTTGGTGTGTGTGTGTGTGTGTGTGTGTGTGTGTGTGTGTGTGTGTGTGTGTGTGTGTGTGTGTGTGTGTGTAATTGCATTGTTTGTTTGTTTTTCTTGCTATTTCAGTACATGTGACAGATTTTAGGGAACTTTTAGTAACCAACTGTTTATCTTTTCTTTTGTAGTCGCTGAGAGCTGCTGGTGGTGGCGGTGTCCCGGGTGGTGGGCCCCTTCGCGTGCTGTGACCCGGGATTGTGGTTGTTTTCTTCTTTTTTTTTGCACTTCACTTTCTTTGCAGGTGTGTCACGTGTGAGTGGGGTGTTCCTTGTTTTCTTTGGTTCCTCCCCCGTTTGGCCCCCTCATCGGTAAGCCTCAGTTTCTACACCAAAAATAAGGAGCTCAGTAGCTCTGTTTTAAGTGTTGGTCTGTTTGTTCCTTTTATTTTTAAATGTCGAATAAAAGTTGGTTTGATATTTTAAACATTCTGAACCACATCTCCTACTCCTTCCTCGTAGAACTTACCTGTGTGCCTAATTATTACTTTTGTGTTTAGTAGAACTCCCTGGGTGAAATTCCCAGGGTGGCGTTGTCGGTTCCTTTTCATTTTGTTAAATTCCCAAGATTAAATCTTGCTTTATCAGATAGCCATAACCACTCTCATCGCCACAGGATATTTGAGTCAACTGAGTCAAACTGTCGTGTCTACTTCCCAGTCTCAATAAACATGTTCACTACTGCTTTGTGCGAGCTTCTTAAATGGAGGTTTGTCGGGGTTTTTCCCTTTTTAGAAGCAAGCCACATATTTTGTGTCTTTCCACCACAAGACATTGGCTTTTGTCACTCTCTTCGTCGTATTGGGAAAAAGTGGCATACCGGACTTTCCCGCCGCGAGTCGCTCGTCAACATACTGCTGTGAAAGAGGGGTGACGTCACAGAACGCGAGGTGCATTTAGGTGCTGCTGCGTAAAATGCAAACATTTTCCTGGGCAAATATTCATTTGACAGACGTAAACAAAGTGAAATATGACTTCAATTTAAGTTTGTTTTAGTTTGTTTTTATAAACACACAAAAAAGTTTGAGTTAGTTATCGTTTTTGAAAACAGTTCTTGACTTCTACTTTAGAGATATTGATGACGAGTTGTTGTATATAAACAGTGTGACTATGTGGTTCGGCAAGCGGTGGTGCTGTCTGTACATAGCTTAGCAAACGGCTAGCGCTAGCACCCCCTTTCAATGCCAGAGTGAAAAGATCCACACGGAGTGTTATGACCCACGGGTGGGTCTAGGTTCCTCTATCTTTGTGTCTGTGTGTGTGTCTGGATGTCGGCTGCTGATTGGACGCGCCACGGCTGAGAAGGAGGAGCAGTCGAGCCAGCCTGACGGTCGTCCCTCCTCCGCTCCCAACTCTGCAGTTAGTCACTTCTGAAATGGTGTTAGAGCACGCAGCCGTAGGTAGTGATGGCCGATCGAGGCTTTGTTGAAGCTTCGACACTTGTTTCAAAAAATGGTTCATTACTCGAGGCTTCAATGACACAGTGCTCGAGGAGGTCATCTAGTGCTCAATAAAATGAAGTGCAATGGAAACGTGTTCATTGTTTCATAGGTTGTTTGGGATTTGATTCGCCATGCATTCTTGTTGGACAACACTACATGCTTGTATGGTTCAATGCTGACACAATAAAATAAAAATGAAAAATAAAGACAATGTCTCTTTTTTGGCACGACTGATTGTAGTAGACTATAGCTCTTATACTTAGCCTGACAGTTTGTGCAATGAATTATATTATATCCTAAAACAAGACTAAATAGCCCATAGTTTAAAAATATGTTCAATAGTAAGTGTTCAGTGGGTCAGATGTCAAATGTGATCTATTTAAAATGTAGAATAGATGAGCTAAATAACACATATATAATACACATTGATGGGAATTGAACCGTCGCCTCAGTCTTGCAAGTCCAAGATTGTCATAATGTACCACAAACCCAAATCACACTCCCTTTTTTTCATCTAAGCTGTTTGAGTAGCGTTAGCACACCGTGATTCCTCATCAACTACAGGCCTACACTTCAAATAATTATGAGAAAAATCCAACGTAAAGAGAGCACTTCCATTAGGAAATAGTCAACATGAAATTTCGTCCTCTACTGACACCTGCTGGTCAAATTGAATCGTTGCAAATATTGTGAACAAGTTGTCATCTAATTCTAATCCTAAACAATATGGCCATTCGAAGTCAAGTATTAAGACAATTAATCAGGTTTGTACTGCTTGATTGAACACATTCATCCCGTTCCAGTGCACTAAAACCCACTTCCCTTCAGGACCGTGTCAGCGAAGCCAAAACTTCCTTGAGTGACGTTGTTTCCCAGCATGCAATGTGAGCTAGCGATTCACAATACTATTTCATCACAAACATGGATTTTAAAAAATAAAAAGGGAAAAAGGGAAAAATGAAACTTCAGGAACAGCAACCATTGCAATACAAGCAGAACTGGGCCGAAGTTTTATTTTATGTACACCATAATACAGCCTTCTAGTGGAAAAGCCATACTATTTAAGCCGTGTCCTCCTATGGCACTTCCGTGGGTGGAAGCTCATCGTAGAGGTCACGTGCTGGTTGTGCGTCACTCCTCGTGGCCCTTGTAAGGGGATCTGCAGGGCATGTGATTCATGTGAGTATATGGAAAATAAGGGTCAATGTAGTCAGTTGTAACATGAGAAGCTTGCTGGCCAGAATAATGCACTACAAGTGAATGTCACACTTTTTTTTTTGTTTTGTATGAGCATTTAAAAAAAAACAACAACATACTAATAATATGGATTTTGACCATGTATGTTTTGGAGTTCAATGAAAGAGGTTAATATATATATATATATATATATATATATATATATATATATATATATATAGAGTCAGCTGCTTTCAGTTGACATATTAAATCTATTATGATATGGAACGATAGTTCATAATGTACGTGTTACTTGCTTTGCAGATAAGGTGTATCCTATTTCTTGTGCTCCTGGTTATTTTAAAAGGCAGACAAGCACGTTGTTTGCTGTTGGAGGGCTACAACAACACTTCGATGCTACGCTTTGTGCCGTCGCTACGGACCCCAAAATCTCGTTCTTGTTGGATTCGGGTTCTGCGCAGACTGGTGGTAGAGTTTGTGTACAGGTTTTGCAAAGGAACGGTGTCTTCAGTTATACACACGCTCATTAAAGTGCCGACCGTGGAGGAAGCTGGTGCCGCTGCACGCCGTTTCCAGCAGAATAACAGCGAAATTACCAAAATAAAAACAAATCAGGAAAACATGTCTTTGCTGTGCTTTTATTTACAAAGTTAAAATTCTTCTAACTTATAAAAAATGTGAACGAAAAGGTAGAAATATAAATACGAAGGAATACGTATTTGTTCAGGGCTGCGCAAAGCTGGAGCCCTGCATTTGCTGCGCTAGCCTTTATAAAAAGGTCTCCGTTGCGCGTTATTTGAATATGTCCATCTCTTTTAGAAGAGAAAGCATCGCCCCGGTCTCATCCTCTCTCCAAATGTCAGCATTCTTATTCGCGTTTGCCAGGTTGTTTCGCGCCGTCTGTTTTGTTAGATAACGTAGTTGTGCGGTCATGAGTCGCGAGAGCGAGGCGTGGCGCATGCGCACTCGCATTGTCCAGTTAATAGTCCGATTAAGGCGTATACATGGCAGAGAAATTCGAATTCCAATCGCATTATCTGGGTGTCTCAATCGGAGTTCTCCGATTCCAATCGGAGTTCTCAAACTCCAATCATAATCGGAGTAAGGTGTTTACACGCACGTGAGTTCTCCGATCATAATCGGACTAAGGCAATAATTCGATTTTCTCTAGTGCCATGTAAACACACTGAATGTAGTGGTTCAGACCAGACGCGAACAAGCGCGCGGCTCGTGCCATTCATTTCAATGGAAGCGGAGCGCCGACGAATTTCGCGAGCGAGGCTCCAACTGGTTCACACCAGACGCGAACAGCTCCGCGACGGTCAACAAGCGCTTCTGCTCAGCTGCAGTCTTTTTTTCACTCCCACTTGAGCTTCTTTTTTTTTTCTTTAAAAAAAATTAGAAAAAAAAAATCATTTTCATCATCGCCCCCCCTCGCCCCGTAGCCAGCCCGCTCCGTAGCTTACTTTTTTTTGTGTGTGTGTGTGTGTGTGTGTGTGTGTGTGTGTGTGTGTGTAAATAAATAGAAACACGCACTCAGGTGTCCATCTCAAGACAAGACCTCTTTCATAATGATCATTGACCGGCATCTCTAGGATCAAACAGACGTATTTTGATCAAGTCTTCCTCTCTGTGTGTGTGTGTGTGTGTGTGTGTGTGTGTGTGTGTGTGTGTGTGTGTGTGTGTGTTTAATCTCTCTCACACTCTGATACAATGTACTGACAAATATAACATACAAATATGATATATGATCGAATTTATCATTCGGTTTTTATTTTTGAAATTAGTTTATTTTGAAAATTCACCGGATTTTCTCGTTTTTATTGAGCGACTTCCTGTACTATTGACGAGGATCGCTCGCGGCTCGCGCACGAAATAGAGCAGACGCCGAAACAACAAATGCATGCCGCGAGCCGCGCAACCACCACATTGATTAATGTGGGTGCCGAATGGAAGCGCTCGTCGGCGCTTCGCGGCGCTTTGTGGCGCTTCCGCGTCCAGTGTGAACCGGGCGTTACGTCGCTCGGAAAAATGTGTCGCCTGAGCCTCCGCCCCCTCCGTGCCCATTGGCGGAGGGAGGGCTCATTGAAAAAAAAAAAAAAAATCGGTGTTCCTTCGGCGCGCCTGGGAAACTCTGAAATTATGAATAACTTAAGCTCGTTTTTGTCCCATTTGCCTGCATCAGCCCGTCATGATATTGTTAAATTAATTGAGAGCCACCCACTATTGTTTTCTGACCACCCCCGCTGTAGAATAGCATAGAAGTAGAGGGACATGCCACAACTAAGCAGCACGCACACAGAGTCATTATTGGGAAGTTAAGAAAGAAGCTTTGGCTCTCCTTCTGACAGTGCTCATCTTGATGTTAATTTGGGATCAGGTTTTTACAGACTATAATGCCCTCGTAGATGCGGTGGTCTCTGCCCCTGCAAGCCTTCAATCTCCAGATTTGCCACAGGAAGGGGGGTTGATAATGTGTTGGCAGATGCATTACGATGTGGACTAGCTGCGGAATTCTTATTTTGGGGGAAGTGAGCTGTTTTTCTTGTTTAGTTTTGTTTGTCGGTATGTTAATAGAGTTTAGTTCTTAAGGGAGGGGGTGATATGACCCACAGGTGGGTCTAGATGCCTCTATGTTTGTGTGTGTGTGTGTGTGTGTGTGTGTGTGTGAGAGTGGATGACGCCTTGCAGGTGCGGTCCTGGATGTCGGCTGCTGATTGGACGCGCCACGGCTGAGAAGGAGGAGCAGTCGAGCCAGCCTGACGGTCATCCCTCCTCCGCTCCCAACTCTGCAGTTAGTCACTTCTGAAATGGTGTTAGAGCACGCAGCCGTAGGGGTGGGCTGCCATTTTCTTTGTCCCCTCTTTTCTCCTGTTTAATAAGTATGTAGGGAGGTTAGCCTTTCTGTATTTGGGTTCTCTTTCTTTCTTTAGTTAGTTCTTAAGGCGAGCTAGTTGGAGTTTGGTTTATTATTTTGGCCTGGGCCCACCCTGAAGCCTTTGCTGCCCACCGGTTAAGTTGTTTTGTTTATTTCATTTACTGATTAATAAAATGTTTTTTGTTGAAACTGCCAACTGCAGTGAAAAATTAATGAGGCTTGGGAGTGGGGGAAGGTGTCCCACACGTTGCGTCTCGGTCCCCCTCGACGGGACGTAACACGGAGTTTTCGCCGTGACAGAAGGTTGAGCTCCTACCGTGTTAGAGGTGACGTCGTCACGTTAGCCTGTTCCATCCCTGCTAAATTCTTTAAAGAACTACCATTAGTAAACTTTTAAATTATAATACACTCTACACTAATTGTAATTTCCTGCCCGTGGTTCTATATTGCAACAGTTGACGGCTCATATCAGCAGATAAGCAGCAACAATCTGGGCATTGCGGGTGATTCATAAATATGTCATTTCTTATTAATTAGCCCATAAGTGTTGTACACCAGTGTGACACCAAATGCTTGTTGCTGACAGCAGTGAAGAAATGACACTCTAGTGGTTCTGCACATTAGTATAAATAGAGTGATTCTCTATCATTACATCACAGGACGGCGGCACTCTGACAGATTCCATGAACCCGGACACTGATGATCCAGACTCCGGTCCAGATGACACAACAGGCCACAGTGGAAACGGGTCAGAGCATGGACTGGCTGCTGAAAGGATACAGGTAGGTGGCGCTGTCATCCCAAGTTGTGTGGTGTGGAGGATCAGGGCCAAAGTTCCAGATGCTCACAGATGTGAGTCTGGATTCAGGAGGAGTGTTTGAAGGCTGGACTCCCAACAGTGATTGGCTGCTGAGGACCTCTCAATCACAATCAGGTTTTTTAGTGGCTGTGAGATTGAAAGTGAGTGAACATCATTAAATAAAGAGATCCTGCAGGGTCCCAATTTGACAAGTACACTGCTAGGTGTGCTGCTTCGTTTTCGCCAAGGCCCTGTAGCATTCATGACTGACATTGAGGGAACGTTTCATCAAGTAAGAGTTTCCAACCAGGATGTAAACTTCTTACGCTTCCTCTGGTGGCCAGATGGGGACATTACAAAGGACCTACAAGAGCACAGGATGCTGGTCCACATCTTTGGGGCAGTGTCATCCCCAAGCTGTGCTTCATTCGACGACAATCAGCATGACTTCCCAGCCGAGGTTATAAACACTGTTGGTCAAAATTTCTACGTGGATGATTGTCTAAAGGCCGTCAGCACGGTGGAACAAGCAATACATGTGTACCAGCAGCTAACAGACCTGTGCGGTAGAGGTGGATTTAAGCTCAATAAGTGGGTGAGCAATCATCGCTCGGTGCTGGCCGCCATTCCTGAAGAGCAGAGAGCTAAAGAGGTAAAAACACTTAACCTTGACAGAGACCAGCTCCCTATGGAGAGGGCCCTTGGAGCTCAGTGGGATGTACAGCAAGATACATTCACATTCAGCATCAGAACCAAGCTGGGATGGGATGAGGAAATCCCTCAGGTCATGGTACATCCCATATATAGTTTTTCAAGCGCCAAACTACAACAAAGGAACTCATCTTTAACAAATCTACAACCTTGTAAGGGCAAAACCTACTTGTTTTAATTCTGATTAATAAACTAAAGCTTATTCGATTATCATTATGTTGTTTTTTTGCTCATACAAAACAAAAAAAGTGGAGGGAGAGTAGTCTGAATCGGGTTCTGGAGCATTGCTCTACCTCATCCATCGCACTCATTAGTGTCACATCCACTTGTCGTGCATCATTTCCCCCAACAAGCTTCTCCTGTTAGACCTTCCCCGAGGTGGTTGGTGGGGTGACGAGCACCCAGCACGTGACCTCTACGACGAGTTTCTACCCACGGAAGTGCCATAGGAAGACACGGATTAAATAGTATAGCTTGTCCACCAGAAGGCTGTATTATGGTGTACATAATATAAAACTTCGGCCCAGTTCTGCTTGTATTGCAATGGTTGGTGTTCCTGAAGTTTCATTTTTCGTCCCTTTTTATTTTTTACATCCATGTTTGTGATGGAATAGTATTGTGAATCGCTAGCTCGCATTGCATGCTGGGAAACAGCGTCACTCAAGGAAGTTTTGGCTTCGCTGACACGGTCCTGAATGGAAGTGGGTTTTAGTGCACTGGAATGGGATGAATGTGTTCAATCAAGCAGTACAAACCTGATTAATTGTCTTAATACTTGACTTCGAATGGCCATATTGTTTAGGATTAGAATTAGATGACAACTTGTTCACAATATTTGCAACTATTCAGTTTGACCAGCAGGTGTCAGTAGAAGACGAAATTTCATGTTGACTATTTCCTAATGGAAGTGCTCTCTTTACGTTGGATTTTTCTCATCATTATTTGAAGTGTAGGCCTGTATCTGCACACAATTTGGAATTCGTCCCAGCGCCCTGAGCTGTAAATTTGGACGGTGTAAAATGAAAATGGCCATCTGCAGCAGAATGAAAGTGAGATTGCATTGTCCAGGTAGGAGGACAGCAGTCAGTCATGTTTCACCTCCAGTCAACACGCAGTGGTTCACATGAAGGTCCAAGAGGCCTACAGACCTACACTGAGTCTGGACGTGGCAGTACAGTTGGATCATTGTCTTTGTTGTGTTGTTTGGTCATTGTGATCCAATGTAATGTGAGAGAAGGACGAGTGCAGTTATATTGGAGTGAGTTTTTTAGAGTGTAATAGAAGTTATAATGCAGAGTCTGTTTTTATGAAATGTTCTATCACCTGGCATCCATCCATCCATCCATCCATCCATCCATCTTCTACTGCCGTATCCGGAGTCAGGTCTCGGGGGCAGCAGCCTCAGCAGAGACCCCCAGACTTCCCTGGACCCAGTCACCTCCTCCAGCTCCTCCAGTGGGACCCCAAGGCTTCCCGGTCCAGCCCAGAGACCTGGTCAGCACCACTGTGACTCCCTGAGTCCCTGCTGCTCAGGTGAGGCTTCAAAGATCTGGCTGCACCTGATTGGACGGTCGTGGAGGATCTCCTTGGTCTTCTTGGTCTTCTTGGTCTCCAGCTGTTTGACCTCATGCTCTCTGTTGACCTCCTCACTCAGTCCCTCAGTGATGTAGAGCTCAGTGTAGATGCTGTTGAGGAGAGTTTGACTTCCTGCTTCTTCACCTTCAGTCACACGTTCACATCTCCTCTCCAGACTGATCTTCTGCTGCTGTAGAAGCTCCTGCAGACCACCAACCTCTGGAGCTGAGAGAAGGTTGGAGAAGAAAACATCAGTGTGACAGTGTGAGCATCATTTTCTGTCCACGACTTGAAGCTGAAAGCATCCAAACTCCATTTTTCAGCTGATGTGGTGAAGCTGCTGTTGTCTGACTGTTTGCTCTAAATGTCCTCCAGTGGATCTTCTGACTGGAGGTCCTGACCACGGTTATAATAGTTAACGAAAACGAACAAAATAACAAAAACTTCAATTGAAAAAAACAATTGTCACGTTCCCAGGGGTTAGGATTTTGGTACCTGCCTCGTTGGGGTTCGAAGCGAGCAGAGCTGAGACCATAAGGGTGACGTAGCAACGTTCAGGACACTGATTGGCCAAAGGCCGTCTTTCACGAAAGACCAAAACCGCCATTTTTAAATGCCTCGCGTGTGGATTTTTACATTAACACGTATTAAAAACTGAAAAGCTTATGAAACTGTACCATGGGTGAACAAAGAACTACAGACCTTTCTGTTCTCTGTGGCCGAAGAAAAAGCACAATGCAGACAGTTGTGCAGAAAGTTTAGTGTTAGCTAAAATATCGGGCACACAGACGTACTTATTATGTATACATTTCTTTCCATTGTAACAGGTCACTGCAAGATCTGCAATCCATTACCGAGAATTGGTTTTCCTTAAATTGATGTACAGGATTACTAATCTGACTTTGATGGGCAAATTTGACAACAGAATACAATTATGAAGCACTAAAACACAGGGCCACAAAACAATTAAATGCATGATGAAATAATGATATGCTTTGTTAAATGAAATAAAATGGCATTTTCAACTAAGTAATAAAATAGTCAGTGGTGCAGTGGTTAGCGCTGCCGCCTCACAGCAAGAAGGTCGTGGGTTCGATTCCGGGGCCTGGACCTGGGACCTTTCTGTGTGGAGTTTGCATGTTCTCCCTGTGTCTGCGTGGGTTCTCTCCGGCTTCCTCCCACACTCCAAAAACATGTCCGTGAGGTCAATTGAACGTTCTAAATTGTCCGTAGGTGTGCATGTGAGTGTGAATGGTTGTTTGTCTCTATGTGGCCCTGCGATGAACTGGCGACTTGTCCAGGGTGTCACCCTGCCTTCGCCCGAAGACAGCTGGGATAGGCTCCAGCAGACCCCCGTGACCCTGAATAGGAATAAGCAGGTATAGAAGATGAATGAATGAAATCTTTATTGAATGAATGACACATTTTATTTCACTCGTGGTTTATGTAATTATTATTTTTTGCTCCATAGCTTTCATGATTCAGCATTACATGTTAAGCGTGATGAATTGCATGAAAAGAGAGAGCACTCGCTGATAAATTAACATGGTGTGCTGTTTAATTCCATGAGGACGACAAAATATTTGCAAATTTGTGTTAGCTACACACATCGACAGGTGCAAGAGAAAGGGAGGAACTTTCAGGGAGGAACTTTCAAGATCGTTGAGTTTTTATTTTTTTATTTTTTTTAGTTCTGATGAAATAAATAGACCAATCATTTCATTACTTTGTCTGCTTTCCAAAGAGAGTTGCTTCAAAGAATTATCATTTTTTATTCAGTGGCACATTGCTCACTTGTTTAATACACAAATAATAGTATATTATTATAATAATACTATTTTATTAATATAATAATAATAATAATAATAATAATAATAATAATCATCATCATCATCATCATCATCATCATCATCATCATCATCATCATCATCCTCATTATTATTTCTAAAATTTCGAAACAACAATCGTCAGTTGTTCTGTAAAAAATACATTGTTTTCCACGTGGAATTTTGTATGGTTCGTGAGCGCGCACGTCTGTCAGTGACGGTCTCCACACTGACACAACTGCGCATGCTCTATTATCCCAACAATGCGGAAGTCAAAAAGTTTTTGGGAGCCATGCGCTGGGTGAGCAACTTCATTGAAAGCAATGGAACGCCATCTTGGACTCTGGGGGCTTGCCGCACTGTCACGCAGGTTGTGACGTTGCGGGCCGGCGACGCACAGGTATGACGTGAATGATTGACCGCTACCATTCGTTCCCGTTAGCGAGAGGATTAAAAACAAACAGACACCATTATGGCATCAAAAAGGAGTTATCCCAGCGGTGCAGAAAAACGGAAGGAAAAGAAAACTGATCAAGAAAAACTTGCAAAGGGGAAAGGTAAGTTATTTGTTTGTGATGTGGGCTGGAGAGGTGGAGGTGAAACGCTGTTGTCCCCCCCACCCCAAGTTTGTTTATTTGTCCTGCTAGCCAGCTAGCTAGCTAGCGTCGGATAAATGTTAGCTGGCTGGCTAATATTTGTTCGTCATGAATCAGCGTTTTTGTTTGTTTTATGAAAGTTGACCATATCCTGCCATGTTGGCCTATCCTGCCATGGGAATGACTGATTGACTCCACACCCGTTTATTCACATTCTAACAGGGAGGGCGGGAGGGAGGGCATGTTGTAGTTGTTGTTGTAGTCAGTCCCCTGTTATTGTTCAGTGGAAGTTGTCTCACATATTTGACTCTTCATGTTATTTTAGCCTTAACTTAGGATGAATTTATTAAGCTTAGTTTGTATTTTGTAGGCCCTTAATTAGAAACGTGCTACTGTTTTATAATTCAAAGAAATATTTTATGGAAATACTTTATTTGGCATGGTGTTGACTATTTTAGACTGCTGTGGCAGTGGGTCATTTATCTTAGTTTTATTACTTTAACTAGTACAGTGTGTAAAGTAATGCCAAAAACTCTTAAAAATGACAGTTTTGTAATTGTGTAAAAGCTTTAAAGGGACCCTGCAACCATAATGTTTAATTTAAAAACAAATGAATTTTTAATTTTCCTATATTACTGCAACATCACTGTAATAATAAAATAGGAAAATGCGCTTCTGATCTATTTTGCTTGATGATCTAATGAGCTTTGTCTCTGCAGGAGCAATTCTAAAATATGTTGGCGCTCCAGACATTGAGCCAGAGGGATCTCCCGAACATCCTGACCAGGAAGCTCCAGGACCAACACGTTCCTCAGAACCTCCTTCTGTCCAGGTGAATAATGTGTGTTATTCTTAGTAGCTAAGCTGATAAGTGTGGGACGAAACTAAGGCAATTAAGCATTATTTTGATTGTTGGTTTGCTTTTTAGTGTTGCACTTGTTGGTTTGTTGGATTTTCTTATTTAAAATAAGCATTTTTTTTTTTTTATGAATACTCAATCTGTTGTATTTATTGAAAATATAGAGGATTCTTTTCCTAGTATTATAGTGTTTGTTTGTTTTTAAATCAGTTTAACTTGCCTGAGTTGCTCAACTGAAGATGTTTAATTTTACCTGTAGCCTGTTTTGCTCACGAGGTGTAATAGATTGTGGAATCTTAGTAGACCTTAGTAGACGCACGCTGCTGAGAGTGGCAACAATCAGCTCTGATGACCGTGGTGCTTGTAAATAAGGCAAATGCGCCATCTAGTGGGATGCAGCATGTTTATTCGTGTTGGAGCAATGACAAGTACTACTAACAAAACAAAAGATGCACAGGGTAAAAAAAATAATCATAAACTCAAGCCCAACAAAGATAACAGATGGGCATAACTGTAACATTACATAGTAATGATTACTAGTCCTACCAAAATTTCTCTATTTTACTTTTCAACTCGAACTTGAACTATTCATCCCCTTTTTTCAGCAGCCATTAAGACAAAAGGATGACACTTATGCATTGCATCAAACTGTGATGCACAAAATCAATTAAATTAAATCAAAACAATAAATAAAGTGTGCATTAAACAGGGGGCAGTGCAATATAGTACAGGACTCAACTGATATAGTGCAGTTAGGCAGTATAGCCTATAACAGCTGTTCAGCATCCATAGTAATCCACAGTCAGTGCCATAATCATCCAGTCAGTGTCATATTCATCCATAGTCAGTATAATATATATGATATCGCGCAGACCCTCGTCCTCCACCACATTAATTGGCCTGCAAGCCGTAGCCACACCCATTTAGCCCCCGCTGTTGAAAGTTGGCGTGTGGTGGACGCGGCCAGCGGTCTCCGTGCCACACCATCCAACGTGGTTTGCTTTACCTCAGAAGGGGGCGGAGGGCTCTCCGCGTCAGCTGTATGCTTCGCAGACAAGTGAAACGTAAGACTGCTCGTACTCCGGTGGAAACTAAATACAGCTTTACAGTAAATGCATATCACTTTTGTCCTGTCAAGACTGCCATCTGGCAGGGTTTTGAAGTGGAACTTTCCATTTACAATTGACGCCTTATCCATGTTAGTCCTTCCTAGTGCTCATCTACGCTCAGTGTCTTTTTCTTTTTTTTGTTGTGCTTACAAGCCGGCTGCAAGCGTGTGACTGTGTGCTGTGAGTCAATTCATTTCCCGTTTCCACAATCTACGGAGCGGCCAAAGGTTCAAAAAGCCAGATAATGCGATTGGAATTCTAATTTCTCGGCCATGTATACGCCTTAGTCGGACTATTAACTGGACAACGCAAGTGCACACGCGCCACCGCACAACTACGTCGTCTAACAAAACAGACAGCGTGAAACAACCAGCAAACGCGAATAAGAATGTTGACATTTGGAGAGAGGATGAGACCGGGGCGATGCTTTCTGTTCTAAAAGAGATGGACATATTAAAATTACACACAACAGAGACCTTTTTTAAAAGGGTAGCGCAGCAAATGCACGGCTTTGCGCAGCCCTGAACAAATACGTATTCCTTCGTATTTATATTTCTACCTTTTCGTTCACATTTTTTGTAAGTTAGAAGAATTTCAACTTTGTAAATAAAAGCACAGCAAAGTCTGCGAAGAACCCGCATCCAACAAGAACGAGAGTTTGGGGTCCGTGGCGACGGCACAAAGCGTAGCATCGAAGACATTGTGTTTTTGTAGCCCTCCAACAGCAAACAACGTTCTTGTCTCATGGTTATCTTTTAAGATAACCATGAGCACAAGAAATAGGGTACAGCTTATCTGCAAAGTAAGTAACACGTACATTATGAACTGTCATTCTATATTGTAATGATGTAATATGTCAACCGAAAGCAGCTGACCAGCTGAAAAGGCTCACTCCACCCCCTACTGTTGGGAGGAGGACACGTTCCCGTCAGTAATTCAAATTTCTCAGCTGCATGTATAGGGGGACAAGGTGTGAACTCCGATTGGACGAGAAAACCAAATTATTGCTTAGTCCGATTAAGCTCTTCCTGCAACTCCCCAGGTGGCATTGTCCCCCCAATTTTCCTTTATACCCACCATCTGAATTGTCTCCACCTCCGCCAGACCCTCCCCCTCGCCACATCTAGTCTTTTTTTGATAGGCTGCCCTCGCTATTAACCTCCCTCTCATCACAGCTTTAATTGTGTCCCACAGTATGGTAGTGTCTACTGGACTATCTATGTTCTCCTCCATAGAGCATTTAATCTCTTTCTTAACCTCCTCCAGTGTTTTTGGATTATTTAGCATACCCACATTTCCAAAGTGTGTTTTTCTTCCTCTTATTTAGACAAATAATAAGGTAATTAATACTGTGTCAGTACAAGTCAGTCGTTCCTATTTTACATTCCTCTATTCTGTATCTGTCTGTAATGTTAATAAAAAAAATAGTCCTCTGTAACGGGTGGAGGTCCCTCCAAACATCAAACGTCCCGAGTTCGGCTAGAGAGACGTTGACAAGTTTCGACAGGCGGGTCTTACTTCTGTTGCCATTAGTTGTGTCGAGTTTAGCTTTTAAATCATGTTGATTTAGCTCTTGCTGAGAGAGATGTGTTTCCTGTAGATCAGGCATGGCCAAACTACGGCGTGTCTCTGTCCGGCCCGCGTGAAGGCAGTCAAAAATCTAACCTAACTTAGAAATGACACTTGAACCTGCAATGAGGATTTTAGTCGTTCTAAATGAGTCCAACGTTGGAGAAAAGGAGCGACCCGGACTTCCCACAGTCTCTTTTCTATTAACATGGGAATTCAATTTTAATAATTTGTCAACTAAAAACACCGGTCATACTAGAACATCCCTACCAGCTTTCTTCCCTTTATTCTCTGAATTTAATCAAAGAATCTTTGAAACTCTTGTAGCTTTTCTCTGGCTCGTGTCGCTGCTGATGCGTAGCCCCTCCAGGATCCCTCCTTGCACTGCCACTCCGTCGTAGTGCGGGGCACCGAGTGCCGCAGGCCCCTCCGCACGCGTCGCCACCGCCGTCTTCTCCGCCAGGCCGCGTCTCGCCAATTCCTCCTTGACCTCCTCTGCGCTGTTGTAGGTTCGAGTTCCCGTATCCCAGTGGGTCCTCATCTTGGTGAATGGCGTCTGGAACCGGATGCCCTTCTCCTTCAGGATTCTTTTAGCAGTGTTGTACTCCTTTCTCTTTTGGACCATCTCTGTCGCGTAATCGTGATGGAATGACGGTACTTTATTCCCCAGTTCTATTTTCTTTGTCCATAGCTCTCTCAGGACCCTCTCTTTGGTAGTAAATTCCAGAAAGTTAACAATGATGGGTCTCGGTTGGGCACCGTCCGCTGGCTTCTGTGCAAATGAGCGGTGTGCTCTCTGAATTTGGAAATTAAAATCTGCTGGCAGGTGCAGTTCGCTTTTCAGCAGGTCTTCAACAAACTTGGCCACAGATTCTCCCTCCTCTCCTTCAGTGACTCCATAGATACGTAGGTTGTTTCTCCTCGGCCTGGACTCCAGGTCAGTTAACTTGTCCTGAAGAGCTTTTTATTCTCTCAGTGATATGACCAGAGCGTCATTAGCTTCCTGTGCCCAACGTTCTAGCTTTTCAATCCGCGACTCAGCCTCGTTGATCTTGCCGGTCTGGAGCTCCTGTTCGGTGATGACTTTCGCAAGTTGTTGATTTATTTTGTGTTTGAAGTCGTCCAAGTCTTTTTCCACGTCGTTCCTCAGTGTTTCTCCAAACGTGCGAAGGACTTCTTTTGATTCCGTTTTTAAATCCCGTATCTCCTTGCTAATAATTTCTATGTCCGAGCCCTTTTTCGCGTCGTTAGTCACGAGGAGTTCGTTTCGCCATCTCCCTCTTTTTCAGAGCAAGCTGGTAGTTCCGCCATATTGTCTGTTACCGTGTTTCTGTTTTGGTTGAATCAAGTTTTCCTTCCCATTCCAACGTTCCTGATCACTTTGTAGTTAATATGATATTTGACAATAGTTATTCAAGTTTTCGGGGAGTTTTTACCCTAGACGGTCGAGAGCCCTGGTGTTGCGCAGTCTACCGCTTTATGGCCAAACCAGAAGTCCCTTCCCTCTAGCCTTTTCAAGGGGGAGGTGGCTAGACTCGGCTCTTGTGGGACGAGAAGCAGAAGGCGTGTCCAATCGGGGGGGAAGATGAGATGACATTTTTGTGGGTCAACACAAACTCATCTGCGAGGACAGCAGCCTTGGACAATGACGACACTTTCTGTTCATTCAAGAACATTACCACCTTCTCTGGCAAAGAGTCTTTAAAATCTTCTAAAAGAACGAGCTCACGGAGTGACTCAAAGTCATTTTTGACATCATTAGCTGCACACCATTTATCAAAGAGGTTGCTTTTCTCCCATGCAAACTCGACAAAGGTTTGACCACTAGATTTTCTATGGTTCCTAAATTTTTGCCGGTAGGGCTCAGGAACAAGCTCATAAGCAGGAAAAATTGCTTCCTTTCCAACATCATATTGCAGGCTGTCTTCTAAGAAAAGAGCAGACACCAACTCCTGTGCTTTTCCCACCCGCTTGCATTGGAGAAGGACAGGCCACATGTCTCTTGGCCAGTTGAGTGGCGAAGCTATTCGCTCCAAGGCACTGAAGTATGAATCAACTTCTGCCTCACGAAATGCTGGCACCAGAAAAATGTTTTTACTGGGGCTGGGCAACGATTAAAAATTTTAATCGCAATTAATCGCATGATTTACCTGATCAATCAGGATTAATCACGTCGTATACGCAAAAGCCAATAATGAATTTAAAAGAAGTCTTTCATACACTTTAATTTAAATGTTCTGCCATATAAACGAAAGCACCATAACATTTATCGTGCAAACACTTAACATCAGCACTTTACACAGAAACATTTTTAATGTAAATCTAAAGTTAAAAAAAATGCAAATACAAAATTAAAGCTTATTGCCAATGCCAGGGCATTACTGTTATCCTGTTCCTTATGAAAAGTAAAAAAAATCTACCTCCAAAATCCTGAGCCACAATAATAACAGGCAATTTCTGAGGTAACAGCAGAAACATTTTTCTTTTATCAGGGAGCAGCATAACCAGTCTGCGTTCCCTTGCAAATGTCCCAGTTAGAAAGGGTGAGGCACAAAAACGTTCACTTTTGGGTTTTTCTTCACATGGGACTAGAATGTAAAGTCCACATTTATACTGGAGTTCCTTTGGAGAATCTCACTCAACTCAGTGCAGTTTGTCAGTTCCTGGAACTTGACGGCCAGTTATTTTAAATGTACTGCCATATGAATTAAAGTGCCATAACATATACTGTGCAAACACACTTTTAACATCAGCATTTTTGAACAATTAGCAGCTAAGAAAAAAAAAATAGTGTAAATTTAAACTCAACTTAAACAATGTTATCAAAGCAATACAAAATTAAAGCTGTAAGCAGCGTTTGCGGGACTGAGCCCACCTGGCCACTGCCTGCCGTGACGTCCGCCACCTGGCCACGAGCCCCCGACACCCGCCGACGCTTCCCAACGCCTGGCGATTCCGCCCGAAACCCGCCGATGTCCCATTACTGACACCGACGCCTGCTGATGACACATCAAGCACTGACTTGACATTACTGACTTGACATTTAGAAACATTTGATTTCTAAATGTGATTGATTACTGTATCATTTTGGAGATAATAAGCCTTAAAGTTGGCTTTTTGTTTTGTTTTGCGACAGCTCCAATATTCCATGTTTACTGTACAATAACATCAAATTGCTCCATAAGCTCTGTCAATGGTTGGTACAGTTGACCTCAGGACAACCTTGAATATATCTTCTCTTAATATTCTTGAATATTCTCACTTAATGTACCAGCTCCTTCCTGTAGACATGATATGTACAGTTAGTTATTCTTTGTTTGACGCAAGTGTTATATTAAGTTCCTCCTATCTGTACCGGTACTTCTTGTTAATTTGAAATAAACACTAACAGCATAATGTCAAAACAAAAACCGAACAAGTCAAAGATCATAAAACAAGGAGGCTTTGTACTAAAATATGAATAAAATATAAACAGGGAGTTGTCTAATGTCGTCAAGGAAGCCAACATTACGTTACCTGTTGATCAGCATGTTGACTCAGAAAATCCTCAGGCTCCTGCTGCGACATTTCATTTGGGGCGACGGTTGTGACTTCACTGCTGGTCCCGTGAGAAACTCAAATCGGTTCTTCACGTTTGTTGCGTGGCATGGGTTAGGACATTGAGAGGCATTATAGTGTGGTTGTGTGCACCAAATCGGACTCGGCTTCTAGCTCGATAGCCGTGCATAATTTACGCAAACGCAATGCTCTGTTTACGTGAATTCACGGAGTCCGACTCCTTGCACGTGCTCATCTCGACTCGATGGATTTATGAGCTTGATGACAAGTGTGTATTTTGGATTGGATTGATGTACTGCAATTCTAGTCATGTGAACAAGCAATTATCATTCCTTGTTATATGTGGCATGACGAAATACTGTACTACCAAGTTTGTATTGCAGTATCTTCAGTTTATGGGGTAGAGGGTGCTCAAATTGGATTGATTGAAGATGTAGTTTAGGTACAATTTGCTTGTTTTTATCAATATTTAAGTTGATTGCAGTTCAAGGTGGCACAATCCTATCAGATGTTGTCATTTTGTCACAAAGAACACTGGTATTTGTTGATTATTACCATAAGTACCACCATGTTGCAGGCATTGTGGTTACAAGTTTCACTCCAATTTTGATTGTTGTCTGTATGACTAGCAATCCGTTGAGCTGTCTAGGGTTATCATTCAGATAAGGTGTCACAACTTTTAATTGCATGGGAACTTTGGGATCCATGGCAGATGGGCATTGTATAAAAACGGATCTTGAGTCGGAAGGCTAGCTTGTCCTAATTGTGACCTTAATATGATGATTTTTTTCCCCCTGCCAGATTGAGGAGAAATTAAATGGACATCCAAACCGGGGCCAATAATGGATGAGCTGGATGATGTCACAGTATCAATTTTAAATGGTATGTCATGTGGAGGTATGAAAAAATTTCCATGACTATGATTTGTCCGCTAAGTAATTAAAATAACTGTATGCTGACACTGATTTCAAAAAGAAGTATTTTACAAATTTGAGACAAAATGTCTAAACTGAATTGCATTTACAATTAATTCTGATAACAGAAATTGGCACAAAACAAACTTGGTTTGACTTGTCAAGTTGAATTAAATTCATTAGTTAAAAAATGTATGAGTTGTTAAGTGTAAAAGGTTTGTTAATGATTGGACTGTCTTTATAGCTGCCAACATCGATGAAGTCTTGCTCCACACCCTCAGTCGTGATGATTTGAGAGACCTTTTTCCTGGACCAGAACACTTTCTCAGGAGGAAACGGATTTGGGCCCTTATTAGTGTAGATGTGATTGGTTACCTACTTTGCTCTGAAAACATCGAGCATAACACTTTTTTTTCTTTTTTCCTAATTGTGTCTATTGTTTCTCTCTTGTTCATAATGTTTTGGATCTGGTTTCCTCTCGGCTGAGAATTCCACCGTACCAGAATTAGTCCGGGTGCAGAATCGTTCCGGGCAGAAGTGACTGCCGATACGGCAACTCCATTGGGACATACCTCTACATCGCGTTTGAACGTGATATATGGATAGATCGCGGTACGTTTATAGAGTTGTCGTATGTGACGTAATTGGCAGTCGCCTCTGTCCAGTGGGCGAATGCCAACAACGTCACATACGGCAACTCTATTAGGACAAACTACATCGGTGGATTAAGGTTATCTTTTTTTTTCTGTCAATCCCTGCCGTATTTACAGTACTTTGTATTATATTGTATACACGAAATTCTCTCACAATCTATCTATCTATCACCCGCGAAATAGCGTTTTGACCGTGATCTATCCATATATCATGTTCGACTGCGATGTAGAGGTATTTCCCAATGGAGTTGCCGTATCGGGCAGTCACTACACCCAGAACGATTCTGCACCCGGACTAATTCTGTACCTACCTGCAACCCCCCCTTCCGTGGCCCGCCGACTCGATGCAGGTCTGTCATGTGGCCCGTTGCTAAAAAAGTTTGCCCACCCTCTATACAGACAGTGAGTTGGAGCAAGCTCGTAAGCACTACTTCCAGATGGCCCGCCCTGCCAGTGAGGGGAAATGTGTCATGTTCAAAGAGCTGAGATGCAGGCTGGTGAGAAACACTGTCACCAGCATGATTTCTATCTTGAGAGCCAGTCAGCAAGGAGAGGGGGTCTGGTACCCTTCTAAGCATGAAGTCACTGCAATGTCTCAAAGACTAGTGGATTATTATCCCATGCTGAAGGATTAAGACAAAACAATGAAACATGTAAGTGATTATATTATTTTGCGCACTTAGATTTTGAAGCGTGTGGTTATTTTTGGCTGATACTTTTTTTATCTGTGCATGTTCACTTTCCATCTTTATTTGTTCTTTCAATGAGTGAAATTTTATTTACCAAGCGAGCACTTACAAGAATCTTCACAAGAGATTCACCAGAGAGGGGCCACAAGAAGAAAAGGCATCGCATTGACTTCTCAGCAAGTGACCAAGAAGAAGACCATGATGCAGACTCAATTGGTGGATCAACAATTATTTTGTGTCACACACCAGGGCGCAGTTCTGATAATGGCCACACTTCACATAAGTAGAAACATGTCCATTTTAATAATAATGATAATGTATGAAAGCTAGGCAATGTTTTGATAGTTTTGGATATCATGATATATCACAGGCATTTTTACATTTGAATTGTCATTTGATATATTTTGATGCTCCAAACAATTTCATCCATTTGACTGATTTACTGATTTGTCTCCTCCATTTCATCAGCCAAAGATGGTCTGACAGCACAGGCCAGACATTATCAGACCCTGCAGGAGCTGTACAAGAAACCAAAACCCAACCAAGATGCTGTCTCCCAAATTCTTGAGCTGCAGTTTCAAGCAAGAAGATCCTTCATTGATAGTGATGTTCTGAAAGAACAGGACAAGGCCAACAAAGATCCTGGATGCATATCCATGTGTCAAGGATCTTTATCGTGTAAGTGATTAACTTGTTTTGGTTTATGATGAAAAGCAAGCATTTTTGCAGATTTTAACACTGACTTGCATTATAGGCGATGAATGAGCTGCGGCGCATTCTGGATAAGGGCAACAGAAAATTCATTGATGAACTAAAAAAAGAGATGGGAAGACTTCTGCACCAATGTGTAATTTTATGGTGTTTGGAAAAAAAATGAAGTGATGAAGCCACGCATAACGCTGGATGTAGGTGAGTCATTTTGCTGTGTCTCTAATTGACTGTGTAGCTGTTTCCTTGGACATAGGATGGTTTATGTTGCGCTGAATGAATAGATGCAGAATGGTAATACTCTTCATGCTGAAAAAATAAGATTTTTTTTGTGATCAACACAAACCTAATAAGACTCATTTTTAGGAAGACTAACTTTGAACTCAAAGTTGATTTGTTCTATTCCAGTGGAATATTCCATCGCGCTGCTCAGGGCACTCCCCACACTATTTCCTTCACCAAGTCCACCACCGAAGAAGCTGGGACATGCCAGTGAGGCACTGCTTCATGTCATTCAGGTGAAAGTTTGTTCGCATTTTCTCACATTCAACACTTCATAGTTCCATGCATGGATGTGGCGTTTCCTTCTTCTTTTTCTTTAGCCAACAGAAGATCCCACAATGTACTCGCAGAAGAGGTCTTTCTGCACTTCTGTGTTGCTGTTTGATGGGACCCGCTGTCTCATCTGTCTTGGAGCCACGGAAGACTTGAGTGACGGTCTGCTTCATCTGATGGGTTACTACTATGCCCTGCACCTCACATATCCAAAAGTGTGTGGCTACCCTTCTCTCTGTCATTCAGACAGAAGTGCTACAGGACACTATCCATGAGTGAGACACCACAGCCTCATACAAAAAAGACCATGGCAGAATGGAAAGATTTTATTGGGGAGTAGAGCTGTGTACTAGGCATAGGTAGTGATACACTCCCCTGGTAGTTGTAACTTGAGGGTGGGTGGGAGTCTGTTGGAACAAACATGTTATCAGTGGTGATAGGAACACAACACTATATGCTGTCCCCATACTGTTTTTGTTTTTTTTGTGTCAGGGAATCTGAATCAATATTCAATAATGATGACGGTGAATATTGTAACAACACAACATTACTTGCGTTCTAGAAATGATTGCTTGAGATTGTTTTAAGATGCAATGCCTTAGTGACGTTTTTATTACAAGGCAGTGAAGGTACTGTCAGCAATTTAAGTGAATAAATAGTTGTTGACAATATTAATTCTGTTTGCTGAATTATTTTTTTTGGGGGGGGAATGGGCGTAGGGGGGGTGGATGCTTTGTCTCATTTTGAGAAAAAAAAGCTAATATTGTTAACACTTAAATTAAGAAGAATTGCACTGTTAGTAGGTCTGGTTTTAAGATCTTTTCATTCAAATTAAGAAAGAAGCAAACGTGAAAAAAGAATTGAGAAGCTAGTATCAAGTTTATTTGACTTAGTACAGTCCTTGGAATGAGTGCTTTACTGTTTATTTCAAGAGTTTTCCCATTCTTCAAATGCCTAGATATATCGTCTTATTTTAAGAAATCTTACCAAGTCTAAATATCTTACTGCATTGGCAGATAATTTGACTTGTTTCTAGCCTGTTCTTTCTCAATTTAAGTGTTTATTTCTTAGATATATTTTGCAGTGTGTGGACACCGAGGGGAGCTCTAGAATTGGCTCATTCAACCGACCAACGAGCCAATCAGCAGCGGCGTCACAGGCCCTCCTCCTTCTTTGTTCTCTCTCTCACTTTGACTTCTGCACTGGACAGCCAGGTTTGTGGAGGGAAGGTTGGAACAAAGTAAGGACGGGGTACCCCATACATTCATGTACGTAGAGTCACTAAGTTTTAAACTCACCAGGTTTGTATCGCTTATCGATAACCCTAATGCCATACAAGTCTATGAGGGTCAAAGGTCAACTTTGTCCTAGGGACATGGGGCCACTTTCAGGTTCATCAGGATCCTCCTGGACACAACCACACCAAATTTGGGGCTTCAAGCCCATGAGGAACCCCGAAACCCTCACTCTAATTCCAGCCTTATCGCTAGCCCTAATGCCATACAAGTCTATGAGGGTCAATGGTCAACTTTGTCCTAGAGACATGGGGCCACTTGCTTTTTCATCAGGAGCCCCCAAGAAGCGCACACGCCAAATTTGGGGCTTCTAGTTCTTGAGGAACCCCGAAACCCTAACCCTAATTTCAGCTAACCCTAGTTTCAGCCTTATCGTTAACCCTAATTCAATGCAAGTCTATGGAGGTCAAAGGTCAAATTTGTCCTAGAGACATGGGGCCACTTTCAGGTTCATCAGGATCCTCCTGGACACACCCATGCCAAATTTGGGGCTTCTAGCCCATGAGGAACCCGAAACCCTCACTCTAATTCCAGCCTTATCGCTAAACCCTAATGCAGTGCAAGTCTATGAAGGTCAAAGCTCAACTTTGTCCGAGAGACATCAAGTGTTTTTTTCATGAATCATTCATCAATGTTAAGAGTTTGCTTTGTGGAGAATTCACAATAAAAATACATTGACACTGTCAAAGATGGACTCAAGCACTATTATTGAACTATACTGTATTTTTTGAGTGATGTGAAGCTTTTGACAAGCGCTGCGCAAAGGAGGCCCATTTGTTTTTGTTTTTTTTCAGGGGGCCCAAAATTCCTGGCGGCGCCCCTGAGCGTTCATCTCCAGCACTAAGGCAGTGGAGCTGCCGGCCACGAGAGAAGAATTAACCAGTCCATTGAAACCATTTGTTTGGTCTAGTGAGTGGCAACAGTCCTTTGAGGATCTTAAGTGCCTTCTAGGCTGTAACCCTGTCGTGTCTGCTCCAAATTTTTCCTCATTGGCTAGAAGCCCCAAATCTAGCGTGGGCACTTCTTGGGGGCTCCTGATGAAAAAGCAAGTGTTCCCATGTCTCTAGGACAAAGTTGAAAATTCACCCCATAGACTTGCATTGAATTAGGGTTAACAATAAGGCTGAAACTAGGGTTAGGGTTAGGGTTAGGGTTAGCTGAAATTAGGGTTAGGGTTTCGGGGTTCCTCAAGTACTAGAAGCCCCAAATTTGGCGTGGGCGCTTCTTGGGGGCTCCTGATGAAAAAGCAAGTGGCCCCATGTCTCTAGGACAAAGTTGAAAATTCACCCCATAGACTTGCATTGAATTAGGGTTAACAATAAGGCTGAAACTAGGGTTAGGGTTAGGGTTAGCTGAAATTAGGGTTAGGGTTTCGGGGTTCCTCAGGTACTAGAAGCCCCAAATTTGGCGTGGGCGCTTCTTGGGGGCTCCTGATGAAAAAGCAAGTGGCCCCATGTCTCTAGGACAAAGTTGAAAATTCACCCCATAGACTTGCATTGAATTAGGGTTAACAATAAGGCTGAAACTAGGGTTAGGGTTAGGGTTAGCTGAAATTAGGGTTAGGGTTTCAGGGTTCCTCAAGTACTAGAAGCCCCAAATTTGGCGTGGGCGCTTCTTGGGGGCTCCTGATGAAAAAGCAAGTGGCCCCATGTCTCTAGGACAAAGTTGAAAATTCACCCCATAGACTTGCATTGAATTAGGGTTAACAATAAGGCTAAAACTTGGGTTAGGGTTAGGCTTAGCTGAAATTAGGGTTAGGGTTTCGGGGTTCCTCAAGTACTAGAAGCCCCAAATTTGGCGTGGGCGCTTCTTGGGGGCTCCTGATGAAAAAGCAAGTGGCCCCATATCTGTAGGACAAAGTTGAAATTTCACCGTCATTTACAACGTCGTGAGTACTTCCACGTTCATGATTTCATGTTCTGCCTGTGTTGTTATGTTGTATTCCAAATAAATCTTACAAAAACATATTTAGATTTTTCTTTTTTGTCAATTTACACAGCGCGAAGATGGCCCGTTTTGCTCCTGACTGACAAAACAGTGCAAGTTCGTTCTTAAGGCCCAGCAACCAGACAAGAAGGTATGGGTCGTGATTTTGTCAAGCCACGAGTTTCTTTATTTTTCTGTCTTACGAACGCAGTTTCTCTTCCCGCAGAGTGTTCTGGTGGTGGGAGACTCACATCTCTGTCCACTTGTGGATGGTTTTGTGTTCTCGCCCCGGGCAACAACCTTGAACACGGGCTTGTAACAGACTCCGCCCAGGATTTTGCTGCGCTACTGGCAACTGTGTTGGACCGCTGGCCCAAGGTTTGTTTATCTGCTGTGACAAACAAATTTGAACACATGAATGTCATCGCCACTTTGTTTTATCAATATCAAGTAATTCCATGATCCATAGTTCAATAACATGAATATTCATGAATTTATTTTGCATTTTTATGTTTGTTTGGGTTTTTTTTTTTTATACAACTATTTTGTAGGTGTTTGTGCTTGACTTTCCACCTCGCCTGACTGTCAAGCCAGAACTACAAACAGCGCTACGTCAAGTATATCATCGTGTTGCTTGCATGCATGGGTGTGTAAAATACATATTTTTGTTGTATTTTTTTCTCTTCAGTGACACTGTGCTAACAGATATTTCTTAGAATTGTGTGATTACATAATTGATTATGTGACACTTCTTCCAGGTTTAACATTTGTGTATATGGCCGATCACCTCCCCCTTCGTCAGCTGTACATGGTGATGTTATGATGGTGTAAGTTTTGCCTTCTTCAGCCTTACTTGCTCTTCATTTGATTTGACAAATATGTGTTAACATGTTGTTTTCTGTTCAGGTGCACCTCAGGACTGATTTTGGTGGAGCTTCTGCATGCTGCATGCTCCATCAGCTCGCACCCCCTTCACCTAGGCCAGGGGTGTTGTGCCACAACCAATCATCGCCCAGGGTGTCTCCCAGAGTGGTTGTGACAGGTCCTGTCTACATGCCAGTGTATGCACCTGCTCCTGAATGGACTCTTGTTGGACAGGAGGTTGAGGTAACCTGTTCATCCCCCTTTTTTTTTTTTTCCCCCCAATCTTGTATTTGTCAAACAGTGCAACTTTTTATTTTAAAAATGAACACTTATCCTAAGTTGACTCTGATTTCCTCTCCTCTTTTTTTTTATAGACAGTACCAACAGCTGTTGAGACTGCATTTCACACAGACATCCTGTCCAATCCTGTGTGGTTCAGTGAGGCTGTGCTGCTGGACCACATGGAGACCGTCGTGGAGTTATCTGGCAGGGTTTCCCCAGCTGCCACGATAACATTCACACAATTATTCATACACTTATCAACTAGGGGTGGGTGAAAAAAAAAAAATCAAGATTGCAATATATTGTTGTGCTTCCTGTCGCAATAAATAATCGATACACTGACGGCAAATATCAATATTTTTTTCCAAACACCACCTGTCCACCTGTCCCGGGAAAGACAAAATCTCTCCCGGGACACAATTTGTCCCGTTTTTTAGGGAAAATGACAAAACCTCATTTAATTTCCGTCTGTGGTCTAGATAGGGTTGCCAACCCTCCCGTAAAATACGCGATTGTCCCATATTTGGCAACTAAAAAGCCTGTCCCGTAATGAACTGATGGGGGACGCACTTCACTTTGTCCCGTATATTTTGGGGACGCGGTTATTTATTTATTTATTTTGTCTGCATCATTTTTTATTGATTTTCAGAATCGGGGCAGTGAAAGGATTTTTTTCCCTCTTTCATCTTCCCGTCGGTTTGTATATCCCAAGTCCCCAAGTTGAGATAAGACAAGTTGCTACTGACTTTACATTACCAGAAAGCACTGTCCTTGTTTACATGAAAGTTATTAATGTTCATGCACTTTAATATGTTTGCTTGTGCGGTGCACGTTTGTTTGTACATTATACAAAGTTTTGGAATAAATGCAAGATCACAGGCATTTTCCTTTTTATGGGTATTTTTTTCTTTTTCAGTCACATATCGTCTGCAAAATTTCGAAGATATCGAAGATATCGTGTGTTGTGATGTTGTCATTATCGTGGGCCAAATATCGTCACAGTATCGAATCGTGGGTTAGCCGTATCGCCCCACCCCTATTATCAACACAAGATCACATATGTACAGTACATGTACAGTTTAATTAGTGTGTTACTTTGTTTATGAATTCATTTCTTTATGTTCTTCCAGATGTCCAGCCTGAGACGTGGATCAGCACGCGTTGCCTCAAAAACCAAAACACACAAACAAACACAGACATGTTGGTATTTGGGATATGTGTATTTCATTGTGTGCATCTTTGTGATAGGACAATAAATGCAGTTCTTTAAACGTTACTTTGTGTCCTTGTATTTACAGGTGTGGGCAACACGTTCAACTGTCCACATGACTGAGTCTGCCTCCAGCAATATCACAGCAGTGCAGCAGGTTTGTACTTATTCATTTCCACTTCATCACCTGTGTGTGTTTTCTAGGCTTTACACCGATCTTATCGACTGTATCGGATCGGCCGATATTTGGCATTTTTAGAAACGTTCATGATCGGGCCTCATGTCATGAATCACCGATCAATGACGTCATGGTCGTGTTGAAACTTTTTTAATCTGTCTCATTTCCTCCAAAGTAGTTTCACAGCATCGACATGTTTATTTGTTTGTATCCGAGTGTTATGTAAATCTATAGATTTGGGTTTACATTGTTGTCAGTTCCTTTTGTCTGCTGTATGTCCGTTTGGGCACTAGATGGCGCAGTAGATCCTAAGTTCCCTTTTTTTTGCTTGTTCCAGGTGCGGAAAGGTGATTGGCTGGTGCCAATATTTAAGGAGGAGGACTTCAACACCTCGGTCTCTTTGTCCTTCTCCCAGCTCCCAACCAGAGGCCATGTGCCGCAGCAGCAGCATTCTGTGTTCAGCCATCAATTCTGTTTTGTAATCTATTTCAGTTCCCTTTGTGTCCACGTAGCCCATAGGGGAGGGAAGCCATTTGTGTTGTGACCCTTTTCTCCTGTGTTTTAGTTGAGGAGGTTAGTTTGACTGTCATTTATTTGATTGTTTTCTTCATAAGTAAGATCCATAAGAGAGCCATTTTGTTTGTTGTTTTGGCCATGCCCTCCCTGACGCCAGAGCAATGATGGTGACGTTTAATAAAAACCATCCTGTGGACGAAGCACCTTTGTCTAATTTGAGAGCTGGGAGAAGGGGGGGAGCCTTTATGTTGTGTCCTGGTTCCCCCTAGGCCGGGGCATAACACCGAGAGCTAATGATTCATGATTCAAAAACCTTCATTTTCGTCTTCGTGCCTCTTCCTGTTTTGAGTACTGTCGCTATGTGACGGACAATAAAGTTTCTTTGAATCTGCAATATATGCAACGCTACAGTACCTCGCGGGGGAACTTTGGCAAAAAATTTCAACACCACAAATTTAATCAGGCACTTGGAAAAGATACACACGGAGGAGCATGTCGAGTTCAAGAAACACGCGGAGAAAGAAAAAGAAAAGCAAACTCTGAAACGGATGCTAAAGTAAACAACTTTAGACGGTGCTCGTGAGAAGGCAAGGGGTGTACAGAAACAAGTATTTATTGCCCCTAACGTGATCGGATCGGTGATCGGTGATCGGTTTATTTAAACTCACTGATCGGTGATCGGCACAAAAATCGTGATCGTGTAAAGCCTAGTGTTCTGTGTTCACAAGAAAAACGCATATAAAAAAAAGGTGCGCAAAAGCAGGGTAGTGACAGAATTGATGGGCATTATTGATATCTGTCGCGTGTGTACCTGCACATGCATGCTTATTAACACACGGGTACTGTGGAATATATTTTTTACTCACTTAAAGTGGGAACTGCATTGCACTCAGTGTTGAGCAGCTCCCCCTGGTGTTAAACTGAAGAAGTGCAATACACTCAGGCAAAAGTTGAAGTGCGGACCATATTCTATTCTATTTATAATATTTGTTGCGGGCCAATTAAAAATGGACTGCGGGCCGCAGTTGGCCCGTGGGCCGTAGTTTGGACACCCCTGCTCTAAAGCATCGTATTAAGGTGACAGTGTCATTGTATGGGCATTGCGTATGACAATGTCCATTGTTTGTATTATTAATTTACTGCACTACTGTGCTAAGGTGGTAGGCCAAGTGCTAAATCTGGCCTCCAACATGCTTTTTACTCTTTCACAGATGACATACTCATCATTTCGGTTCTGAACAGTCATGAACATGAATCACAAAACATATTTTGTTTTTGTTTTTGTTTTTTCATGTATCACTTTAACAGAGACAACACCATCTGTAATTACTATGTTTGGTTGTATCCCCTGGCAGGCAAAGATAGATGGAAGAGCCATCTCTCTGGGTGGAAAATGGGACTGGCTTGTCTGTGGATGGTGGAGGCTCGCTGGGCTCATCAATCCGTCCATCCATTCACCTTGTTCGTCTCATCTTGACTGCAGCACGCCACTGTGGAGGCTTGACATAACACATAGATTAATAACAGAAAAGTAAAATGTGACTTATGGTGTATTATTTAGTGTGCTTCAGTTGTAATTCTCATAATAATGACTGTTTTGCTGGCTTCACACAACATATATATAATTGGCCTGTCTTAGTTAAAAGCCCACTCACCATGACAAGGTGAAGGCCAAGAGTGGGAACACAAACACAGACCAGAAACGAACAGGACAAATCCAGACAAGACTACAAAAAACACAAACACAAATATCAATCACTTTGACCACTATCTTTTTTCACAAGAACTTTTATTTCTTTACAAATTGAACCTTAGATTGTGTCACAACAAACTAAATAAACCCTTGAAACAGCCAACAAAACATGAAACAACACTTCATCAATATTATAATGAGTATCCTCATAAATGATTTCAAGATAACTTTGAACCCTTTCTCACAAAAACATTTTTACGTCTGCCGTAACGATTATCAGGGTTTTTTTCATGTGAATATTTTAACATTGAACATGTTAACTGAACAATCAATGTAAAATCCCTTCATTGACGAAATGAAAATATAAATAACGTGTGTGTGTGTGTGTGTGTGTGTGTGTGTGTGTGTGTGTGTGTGTGTGTGTGTGTGTGTGCGTGCGCGTGTGTGTAAATGCCTTTGTAAATATTTGTAATATTTTTTTTTTTTAACTTCCAGGTCAGAACTTGTTTTCCATAATACAAGCTAACGTTTGGTTGTTGTTGTTTTTTTTTTAACAATAAGACAAAGCCAGGTGCAAGGAATGGACCCATGTAAAGGTTGTTTTACACAACAGAATGCGACTAACTATTGACTACTAGTACTACTAATAAGACTACTAATAGTACATGAGTACTACTATTCAATCAATACACACAACACACAGTATGGTTTACACTACTGATGGTAAACGTGGACCAGCTTGGTGAATTTATTTCGAACATAATCTTTCTTTCAAGATTCTGTCTCTCTCTTCGCCAAATGGTGCATCCTAATTGTACAATGAATGCTGGGTGCCATTTTTACCAAGGTGTGCACGTGGTTGTCATCCACCGTGGTTTCAAACACGTGGTTGTGCAGCCCTGGGAAAAGATTTTTGCCAGCACTGTAGCTTAGGACTTCCTTTGTGATAGCTGTTGCGAAGCCATGACCCTTGGGAATCCTGCCTGGGGATGTTTTCAAAAGTCTTGTGTACAAATAGTCCTGTACAGACAGCAATTACTCCTGCTGATGGCTTCTGCAAACCTCCCTTGTTTTTCAAGAGAAGGAAGGGACGGACTGTGGAATCAGATGTTAGTGCGTCATGGCAAGGAATGCAGTTATGTCTAACTTTATTTTTTTTCACTACAAAGCCAGAAATGTAAGTGATAACAGCCTCTTTGTACTCAGACACTATTTCTACATTTGGGCAGATGGGATAATCATGCTCAGTCTCGGGTTGATCAACAGGTTTCAGGTCAAATCTACGGCCTGTGCTTACAGGGGCAGGTGTTGCTTCCAAAATGGTGGCGCCATCTCCAATAATGCAATTGCCTGTTGCAGTGCTGACCTGATGCTTCACCAGCAGACGCTTGTAAGCAGCTTTAAACTGTGTGGCTGTGGGATTGTTGTTAAAGTCACCACGTGCTCTGACAGAGGAGAAGAAAAGCTCTAGATGATCTGACTAAGCTTGTACGTCAACAGATAGCGGCATGGGACACCAGACCTTTCCACCAGCTCTTGGAAAATGATCAGCACACTTCTGAAACTGGCAATAAAGCCTATGATGCAGGTCTTGCGCTTTCCAGAATGCAAAGGTGTTCCGTTGTCATCTTTGAGATCCAGAAGAAGACTTTCAGCTTTAAGCAGGATTTTTTTTCTGCACGCTCCTTGTTTGATGTTCTCATTGGTGCTTCGTCTCCTTTACCCAGAAGGTTCCTGCTGTTGAGTGCATCAAAAGCCGCATCAATGGTTCTCAAGAGATTGACCGTCTCCTCACATCCTTTAAACTGTGGCTGTTTGTTGCGGTACTCCAGAGCATCAACCACACTGCTGCTGAAAACTTGACTTGCAGGTTTTACTTTCATTTTCTGCCTTTTCCACCGTTTGTGTGCCATCTTTAACTTGTTTCCTAATCTCAGTCCTTCCAACTCTTGAAGTTTGTTAAGCTCCACTATATATTTCCACTTGACTTTACCTGTTGTTGTTTGTAGTGAAGTTGCTTCAGCAAGAGTGTTCCTAAGCAGCTTCATCATGGGGCACACATCTAAAACTACATGGACCACTTGTGAGGTATCAGCAGGATTAGTAAATGAGGGCCTCATTGAATTTACATTTAAATCTGCTCCAAGAGTATGGGCTGAAATATGTGCCACCAGAAACTGAATTTGAATCATTTATATTTGAATTTGAATAGCTAAATGCGAATAATTGAATTAATATTTTGAATTTGAATCACATCATTTCAAATTGTATTTTTAAATTTGAATCATTGCATTGAAAAACTGTATTTGAATAGTAAAATTTGAAATTGAAATTCAATTAAAAAAAAATGATTGTCACTGAAAATCCAACTGTCTAGACATTGACACTGACTTGGACCACAAGGAGAAATCGTTAATAATCGTTAATAGTAGTGAGTTGAACCGGAACACCGGTCCATCAACGTAAGTGTACAAAAGTAAGTGCTGATTGGCCGAAGAGGAGTCCTGTGTATCTGAGCTTGATTGCTCTTCCCCTTCATCCTCCAAGCACCCGGATGTCTGTCACAGTAAATTGAAACTGAATTTTGAGATCTGAACTTGAATTGTGAGAACTGAATATGAAGAAGTCTAGACAGTTGGATTTTCAGTGACAATCAATTTTTTTTTATTGAATTTCAATTTATCTTTTTATATTCAAATACAGTTTTTCAATGCAATGATTCAAATTTAACAATACAATTTCAAATGATGTGATTCAAATTCAAAATTTTAATTCAATTATTCGCATTTAGCCATTCAAATTCAAATATCAATGATTCAAATTCAGTTTCTGGTGGCACATATTTCAGCCCATACATGCGCCCTTAACATGGCAAAATGGCAAGATGGGCCATCACATGTCAAACACACTGTGCGAAC